>NC_139716.1:37689172-37716672 GCF_964188405.1 Protomyctophum parallelum
GACGGCCACCAACAACACTCGGCATACAAGACGCTTGTTTAGGAAACGGAACACGCTGTAGAACGGCTCAACCGACAGAAAGTACATGTTTTATTGTGGGGAAAGTATATTCACTGCAATACTCTGTGCCAAGAGTATAGCTACTCTTGCAGTATTCACTGCAATACTAGTAGTCTCATAATATAGATATTCCACTGTTACTTTCTTAGCTTACGCATGTTTTATGATAAATGCTTTTTTGTGATGTATTCCCATGCTTTTGTTCTTGCTTATTGTAAGTCGCTCTGGATTAAGAGCGTCTGCTAAATGCCTAAATTGTAAATTGTAAATTGTACTCTGTGCCAAAAGTATAGCTAGAAAGTACTCCCATTTAAAGTTTTGAAATGTATATAATATATTATTATAGTTAATGTATGCTATATAGTTTTAAAAAAATTATATATATATATATATATATAAATGTATACAGGGCTAGAAGTGGTTATTGTCTGTTTTGTAAATATTCTAAATCTCCAAGTAACTAAAGTTTATAAATAAATGTAGTGTCGTAATAGTACAATATTTGGATCTGAGATGTCGTGGAGTAGAAGTAAAAGTATTGGAAATCGGAGATACCCTTCGTAAAGAACAAATACTTCAAAATTGTACTTAATACTTAACGGGCCACTTCACCCCTTTTGCAACCAGATCTTATTTTAATGATGTTTGGGAGACAAGAAACAACGCAAGAAAAAACATGGACTTTGACATGTAAACAGAGTATTTCTACATTGACGCATTGAGGCATTTACTTATCCCATTTAGACCTGAGAAAAGATTCTACAAATGTCTTCTAAATCCTGACAGTTTTCTGAAAAACCCTATGTTTCTATGTCAGTGGTTCTCAAATATTTTCATGTCAAGGACCCCCAAGATTATATGTAATTGGCTGCCGACCCCCATCTGAAAATATGTTGTTCCAGGGACCCCCCAAGAAGCAACGATTTGAGTTAAAAACGTTTGCTCTGAAAGAATATATATTCAAAGATTTGCACCACATTTTCACGATAAAAAAAAAAATAGCAGACCTACAAGCTCGTAGCGCGGCATTCGGTGCCGCGATATGAGCTTGGAGATCTGCTATTTTTCAATAGCTAAAGTAGACTATTCTAGACTTCCCGTCTAGAATGCATGGGTTAAGTGAAATATCTGAGTACTTCTGCCACACCATCTACATGTTGATGCAGTAATAATAATAATAATAATAATAATAATAATAATAATAATAATAATAATAATAATAATAATAAGTAATCTGTCTGTCTGTTTTAATTGAATTCAGTCACCCCACGTTATGCAAATGTTTAGGATTCAAATCGTTATAGGACGGTTTTAAGTCCTACCTCTCACCCGGCCCTCGACCAATGGACATAATCTGTTACTTGTAATGACATTATAGAATAAATAATCTTTTTATTGTATCGACATGCATCAGGGAATAAAGGGGATGGCCCTAATAGGGTATTACAGACATCTGCTATACCAATCAACTTCAGTCACGCCATCCTATAGTCATATGCCACAATCCTTCGTATTGTCGCCACAATCTGCGTGTTACGCGTTATTATTATGTCATACCTGGCTGAGATTTGAGCCACCTGTGCTCTCCTGCATGTTTCAATACGCGCCACAGGGAATCCCCGCCGTCCGTCTGTCCCATCCCATCCCACTAGGCCAGTGGTCCGGGTCGGGGACCACATGGTCCTTGACGGGGGGTTCCAGGTGGTCCTCAGACTATAGACCTGAGGACGATTCTATACAAATGTCTTCTAAATCCTGTTTCTGTGTCAGTGGTTCTCAAACTATTTCAGGTCAAGGAGGCCCAGAATGAAAACCACGCGCTATAGGCCAAATGCAGGGGAGGTGGTGGGCTTATGAGCTCAATTAATATGCTCTACATGTCTCAATGGGAGAACAACCATCTACCACAGTACACGGCGCCCCTCACTTCACACGGGTGTGATTTTTGATTTCTTGTCCACATTTGGAGTTAGACTACATCATGGCAAGGTAACTACACAACCCAAAACCTCTATACCGAAGTGGTCTCGCACTTTAGGAATCTCTATGTAGCTTCATGACAGAAAACAGTCCTGCAACTTCTCTGGCTAATACTGACATCCTGAAATGTACTCTCATCTATACAAGTAGGCCTACAGGACAGCTAATCTGCAAGCTGACAAAACTAAGCTTCAGACATCCCAAAACAAACTGATACGACTACTATACTTGGGCCTAAAGTCCATGACCAACCTAATTCCAGGTTCTAACAGTAAAGTGTATCGATATAATGTAAATGTAGTTTTACTGTTTATTTGTATGCCATCTAGATACATAAATAAAAAGCGAGGCTGTGTCACACCACCACAATAATAGTAGGGATGTCCCCATCCATTTTTTTCTCGATCCGATTCCGATCATTTGATTTTGATTATCTGCCGATACAGATCTTTTCCCCCCGATCCAATATTAATATTTGTATAGAACACTTATATGCCATATCACAATAGTACAATATCCCAAATCATATCCAGTCTAATATCAAGGATATGGATATAAATATTGATATGGATGTGATAATCGGATCGGGGAAAAACCGTTAGCTCAAACTAACGCTACATAAACAGCTTTGCATTTCATCGCTGTCACTTCTGCCTCATCATCATCATCCTCATCATCATCATCCTCATCTTCATCATCATCACCCTCATGCCCTATTTCCCCCCCCCCCCCCCCCCCCCTCCCTCCCTTCATCTAAAATCTGACCCCGGGTCAGCATCAGCACATGATCCAGGGTCGGGTTCATGCGGGGGTCAACCCCGTCTTACGCTGGATGGCTGCGTAGATATGGCTACCTAATCCCTCCTTAGCGGAGCAAAGCACCGCGCAGTATTATGAGAGAGAGAGAGAGAGAGGTGGGCCTCTCTCTCTCTCTCTCCATCCATCCATCCATCCTGTATATCTGTCCTCCTCTGCATTTCTTTGCTAAACATGTGGGGGTTTTCTGAGGGGCGCTCAAACCTTTGGCTTCCCAAACAGTGTTGTTTCCGTCGGCTAATACTATGACGGAAAATGTTCGTCGACTTTTTTCACCGACAAAGACTACATAAAAACTAAGCCATGATGACTAAAACTATGACTAAATATACTGACAATTTTATCAACAAATAAAAACTAGACTAAAATGTTAGGAAGGGACTAGCCTGAGCTAATGTGTTAGGTTTCTGGTAGAGGGGCGGGTCGCGGCTGAGATTTGCGCACGCCCTGATTGGATCTCATCGATCTGTCCGTCACCCCCGGCCCCTCCTCTCCCCCCTAGTGCAGCGCTACGTCACATAATTTGGAGCGACGCCCACCCGGAAGGGTTGACTCCCAATTTTAGACCAGAGCGGCCAATGCGTTCCTCCAGGCTTTCAATTTTTGCACCAACAAAAATGAAAGCCTGGTACCGAGGCTAGGAAGGGACTAGTGGACAATAGATCCAGTATAAGTCATTTTACACTTGGTTGCATGCTGAAAATAGCAGATCTAGTGTAAAAACAGTCATTACGACGGCATCAAGGCCCGCCAAAATACATTTTAGCCGACTAAATCAACTGTAGATTTAGTCGACTAAAATCTTATGATATTTAGTCGACTAAAACTAGACTAAACACTAAAACATTCCAGGTGACTAAAATGTGACTAAAACTAAATGAAAACTATATTCAATGGCAGAAAACTCTTCGCACAGCCAAGTCAAGTACAACACAACGTCATGTGGCAGCCAAGTCTGTGGACTGTCCGTCTGTCTGTCTGTCCATCCGTCTGTCTTCAGTACTATGTCACCCCGTCTCTCCTCGGTGTCAGTACGACAGGACGTCATCGCACTGTCGTCATGTCTGTCTGGACCGCACAGAACAATGCACACACACACACACGCACAAACACACAGACACACACACACACACACACGCACAAACACACAGACACACACACACACACACACACACAAACACACAGACACACACACACACACACACACACACACACACACACACGCACACGCACACGCACAAACACGCACAAACACAGCACACACGCACAGTCTCTTGACTATCACACACAAACAGACTACAGTATATACTACTCAGACACTACTATACAACATGTTACTCTATGCCACAGAAAGGCCATAGAATCCAAAGACACTATGAGGTGCACGCACGCACACACGCACACGCACACACACACACACACACACACACACACACACACACACACACACACACACACACACACACACACACACACACACACACACACTTCCATAGTCCCATGCCTGCAGTCTTTCCGTGTTTATTCACCAAACCCAGACAAAAATGCGTTCATTGTTGTACACACAAAAACTCCTCAGTGTCCATGTATGTACATACCCATTTGTGACTCTGCAAGGGTTGAATGGTTGAATAACCAGTGGTGGGAAGAGCGCTCACATTTCCCCGCCATTGGCGTAGAATCTTAGATTTACGCCAATTGGTCTTCTATAGTGCTTATATGATCGACCAAGTCGTAATCCTACTTACATTAGCATTAATACTGCAATGTATAGTGTAGAAATACTCTGTTGTCCGGAATTCAAAATGTACTTGAGTGAAAGTACAAAGGTGTTGACATCAAAATGTACTTAAAGTACCAAAACTAAAAGTACTCATCAGAATGTACCATTTCAAGTTGTCAAATGGTATTAAAAAATATTTTGAAATCAGATTTAGTCTTAGTCAAAATCTTTTGCATAACACACCATTTAGTCTTAGTCTTATTTAGTCTTCTGAAATTGTTTAGTCTTAGTCTAGTCTTAGTCGACTAAAACATCTTAGTCTTTTAATCTATTAGTCTTTTAGTCTTAGTCTTCATGCAATGTTAATTTTGCCAGAAAAGTATTTACAGTAGTCTTTCCTATTTAGTCTTCTGAAATTGCTTTGTCTTAGACAACTAAGTATCAAAAACCTTAGTCTTATACATTTAAAAGTTTCACAGAACTTGCTGATCAATATGGTCTTCCACGTAATCACTTCTGGAAATATCTTCAAATTCGGCATTTACTTTTGACAAATGTAAGAGCTCACCCCAATATGCCGACAGAGTTTGACCTTTTGAAAACAGTGTTAGCAATATTTGGAACTGGGCATGAGGCGTCAACATATTATTCAATTATGATAGCACACCAAGGTCAGCCCTCAAGCGTAAAGAGTGTTTGGGAGGTCGATTTAAATCAATCCTTTACGGACGGTGAATGGAAGATGATTCTACGGAACTCAAAGAAGATGTCCCGTGAACTTAGAACCAGATTAGTTCAATTTAAAATAATGAATAGAGTCTACTGGACTCTGGACGAGAAGATTGTTCAAGGCTAAGCTCAGAGATAGTCCGGTTTGCTGGAGGTGTGATGAGGACCTCGGTACACTTATTCATGTATTATGGGAGTGCCCTAGGGTACAGACGCTATGGTGTGCTATCCATGACCATGAGAATATAATGCAAATCACAAACCAGGATATTCCTTATACACCGGCTCTCTTTATTCTGGGTGATCCATCGCCACTAAAACACCTCCCAGCACCTCTAGCTGACTGGATTCAAACAGCATTAATGGTGGGCAGGAAGATCATTGTTAAGGAATGGAAGTCTGAGGTTTTACCTCCAGCACATGTATGGTTCACTCAGCTCGGTACTGTGGCTGCTTTGGAGAGGTTATCCTTTAAGATGAATAATCAGTTGGATAAATATGATCTGAAGTGGGACGTGTTCCAGGTCATGTTGCAGGTCCCTTGGTGTGATCCATGGTCAGGCAATGCCCTCTTGATTGTTTATTGTATTATGATGTATGATGATGCTGCGTTTGGTCGTGTAAATAATGTAAACTATTTTCACATTTAGATTTTTCCTTTTTTTTCCCTTTATTATTATTTTTTTTTTTATCTTATCTATCTTAATTGTCTATCCATGAATACGTACTCTGCTGTTGTTGCTTGTGTTTGTATTGTAGGTCTTATGTTTTATGTGTTTGTAAAAAAATCAAAAATAAAGTACTGATCATAAAAATAAAAACCTTAGTCTTTTAGTCTTTGTCTTAGTCAACAAAATTAACACTGGTAACA
Source organism: Protomyctophum parallelum (assembly GCF_964188405.1). Lineage (NCBI taxonomy): Eukaryota > Metazoa > Chordata > Actinopteri > Myctophiformes > Myctophidae > Protomyctophum > Protomyctophum parallelum. The sequence goes on from NC_139716.1 coordinate 37,695,352, forward strand.
CGTAATTTGGAAATACGCAAGTAAAGTCGAAATGCCTCAAAATTGTACTTAATAAGTACAGTAGGCCTACACCACTGCATTAACCAAAAAGACCTGTGACAGGTCTTTTTGGTTACATGCAGTGGTGTGTAGGCCACAGGCCACAGGTCACCTGTGTCTATGTACGGGTCCGTTTGGTTACAGGCACAGCTGTACCCTGTTCAGAGTTGCATTAACACCTGGCAGACCCACTGTGGTTAGATCCAGGATTAACGTGTGTCTCGTTAAATCCATGCGTGGACAACAAACAACCACACACTGATACAATGGAGGCACACGCACACACACACACATGCACACACACACAAACTCACATGCACACACACACACACACACACACACACACACACACACACACACACACACACACACACACACACACACACACACACGGTTTGTACAGAAGCTGAAACCTTGCCAGGTGCCGAGATTTTCGTTATGCTTTTATATTCTCGTTCTCTAAATTTTTCGACATTACTCTTCAAGACCATGTGATTCTCAAGATGTTTCTGTATTATTTCAAGGACCCTCCATTTGATAAGATGTTTTTTTTTTAATCTCTGACACATATCTATGAATGTAATGTCCTTTTATAATGTGTTTCCTTTGCTTAATGTTTGATGTCAATTGAATTGCCTTGTAGAAATATGCTTCAAGTAAGCGTTAGTAATCATTGATAGAGTGTTTGTTCAATGTGTTAAGGTTAGACACTACAGGTGAATAGGGAAAAAAGTTAACTAATAGCTATTACAATGAAACTTCTCCAGTTTATTATATGCAAATTAGGCATTATATGCACTAATTTGCATACATTTCGGGACGATAAATCTGAAGATCGGATAAAGCCAGGTTCAAAATGATTGTTTCATTTAGTTGACATATTAGAGACAAAGAAAGGGGGATTTTAGATATCTCTAATATCACTCCACAAATCAGAAAATAGTGTCAAAAGGCATAAAAAAACCCATTTTCGCCATGTTTTTAGGAATAAAATGTGAATGATATATCAACAAACCCTTCTGTAAATTTCTGCAGAATATAGTTATGAATAAGACTGGAAAGTTTGGTGTATGTGAGTGCAACTGAAGTGGAGATTCTTTGTCCCAGGTAATAGGTATGAGGAAAACTCATTTTGAGAAAACGGCCTTTAAAGATTTGTATTGTAAAATTCCAAAACGTTTTATTTGAAGCCACTATTTTGAGACAACATATCTCATCCAAACCTTGGCAACAACATATCATGCCATATAACAATGGAAAGGTCTGGACCTCGAGCTGACTGTGGTTTGATCCAAATATGGTCACTTGTACCAACAACCAATCCTGAAAATAGAGGGTGGATTTTCACCCAGAAAAACGAGTCATTGGCTAAAATAAAGTACTAAAAGAAACATTTTAAATCTGTATTTTGAATGTTTATTTTGCTTTAGTTTGAAAGAAAACATGTTTAGGAAGCAAAATAGCACAAAATCTCAAACTAATCTCAGTTTTCTCTCTGTTAATCGCAAGTCTCCATTTACTGCATGTAGACATGCAATATTCAACATTCTTTGTACATTGGACTCATTTACAGCCATCAGAGCAATATCATCAGCATATAAAATAATAGTCAAATCGATGTTTTCAATTGATATACCCAAATTGGCCTGCTTGATTTCCTGGGCTAAATCATTTACATTGCTCGCTGCTGAGCAGAAATGGATTTTAAAAAGTTAAATGTAAAGATATATCGTGAACAGAAATGCCAGCTTCCTTGCTCGGATTTCGAGAGGCGTAGTTTCAGACTCTATATAACATTCAGAGATTGTGGAATTGTCTCTGGCTACGCGAGACTATACTTAGCATAACTTAGCATAGCTTGACTTAGACGACAACAGCGGTTAAGAAGCTGCAGGGCGAAACACCTAGTTGTTGCTTTTGATTTTTCTTCTTTTTATTTGTTTATTTGTTTATTTTTTTGTTTGTATTATATGTAATTTATATTATATGTAATTTATATATATATATATATAATATCCTTTATCTTATTTCAATTGTATCTATTATATTCTCTATATTCTCTATATTCACTATTCAGTGCATTGTTGCACTCTGTATTTGTTTTTATTCTGTAAAGCACTTTGAATTGACTTTGTGTGTATGAAAGGTGATGTTATATACATAAAGTTGCCTTGCCTTGAATAAGTGACAATAAAGATTATTCTGATTCTATAATAGTAATGTAATTATTTGCATTACGCTGTAAATAATTTAAATGGACCTGCACCTTTTTCCTGAAATGATATTGTTTAATTTAATTAAATTTTCATTTGTTTGTTGTTGTTGTTGTTGTTGTTATTGATTTATTAATGATTAATTTTGTTGTTATTCTTCATGTCTATGAATTGATTGCATAGGGCCTATTTGGTGTTTGACTGTACTGTATAGCTGTTGTATGTTTGTACATTTATGCGTATTGCCACGCTGCAACGGACCATATTGACAACAATAATGTATGAGGTTTGTGTTTTCTGTTACTCTTCTTTTTTATTGTATTATTATTATTACCCTTATTATTATTATAATATTTATTATTATTATTACCCTTATTATTATTATTTTCTTTTTTTTTTGTTATTTTCTTACTTGAATTAGCAAACATATGTATATGTTATACATATACTGTTTGACAGTTTTGTTAGATCTATTCATTTGTTTTAATATTTGATTCTGTAAACCATGTAGGCAATTATAAGCTTTTAGCTTCGGGCCACTCAAGTGTCCGTATAATGTGTTATGTATTGTTATACATGTGAAAGGTCCGAAATAAACTAAACTAAACTATAATAAACTATTCAATCAATCCAAAAAAAGAAAGAAAGAAAAAAGATAGTTTTATCCTCATAGCATGCATGTTTTTGTATTGACCTGTACTTTCGTTGTATACCCATTATATACATAATATACATACTGTTAATAACATTTTCAATCAATCAATCACTCAATCAATCAATTAATCCCTTAAAGGGATATTTCACTTTAAAATATATATATATTTTTTGGTCATTTTAGCGTCTACTCAGGCTTATGTGAACACCCCATAGTCCCAGACAGTTTTTTGCGAACGCAGTGAGCCACTTACTATGAGACCCTGCTGCTCATGTCTGTGTGTCTGTCTGTGTGTCTGTCCCGCTGTGACACCACCCGCCCGCCACCAGAGGGCGCAGCTGTAGCACACACACACACACACACACACAGGGCGCAGCTGTAGCACACACACACACACACAGGGCGCAGCTGTAGCACACACACACACACACACACACACACACACACACACACACACACACACACACACACACACACACGAGCTGCGTTCGCTTCCCGCGTTTGCGCGTCTTACTTGTAAGTTGCTCGATTCAGTATTTAGACATTTGATATTCATTTTAGCTGCCCCGCCCCCTTCCTATACAAACCCATTGTAACTTCAAATTCTATTTTAACCATGATAGATTCATCGAAAACACCTGACCTGTTTTCTACTGACTGATATTGTTTTTCTAATATGTGAGGGGCCGTGTTTTTTTTATTTACTGTTTCCATTTATTTTATTTTTTATATATTTATTTTATTCTTTAGTCTCTTCAGTCGCGCAGCAGACTTTTATAAAAAATAAATGAAAACAGTAAATAGAAAACACGTATTAGGATGGCTGTATCAGTCACCAGAAAAAATGATTAATCTATCATGGTTAAAATGGAGTTTGAAGTTACAATGGGTTTGTATATATATATGAAGAGGGCGGGGCACTTACAATGAATATCAAATATCTAATTACTGAATCGAGCAACTTAAAAACGGTCTGGGGTATTACATACATAAGCCTGAGTAGATGATGAAATTACCAAAAGTTTTTTTTTTAAGTGAAATATCCCTTTAAGGGTATATATATATATATATATATATATATATATATATATATATATATATAGGGAATATAATAAATAGCCAGTTCCACAGCTTCCATATCAAACTAAACAAAGCATCTATAGTGAAAATCCTCAGTGTTCATTTATATCCATTTGCAACCCCAGTGAAGTGAGCAGTGAATGTGGTATATGAGACCTGCAGACCATACTAGGCTATAGGGTCTCATCTCCCACTGTGGGAGTGGGGGGACCCCTGCTGGGCCGGGGTGGGGGTCCCTCACTCTGACCAGTGAACAAACCTTGTATCTCTGAAATGTAAACTTGTTTATGTCAATGAATGCCCGGCTAGCCTATACTTCATCTTACAAGAACGTTGCACTTGATGTAGATCGACAAGTTTCACAATTTTATTTTAAGCCGGGGGATTTTCACCATGCAGGACAATAAACTATGTTTATGTCATTTTCATAATGTCGCTGATGTCTGAGGTGGGTGGGTCTTTCAGTGACATCATAGAAGGTATCGGTTTGTTTCCCTGCCCACCTCCCTGTTTTAGAGGGGCGCTAGCCGCCAGCCCCTCCTATACTGTATATTGATTGATTGATTGATTGAAATATTTATTAACAGTTTGTAGAATTTACAGTACATTTTAAGCACAAACTCAATATAAAGACTGTTAACTGTGAGTAGCCTACACTTGTTTACAACAGGGTCCACATTGTTCAATTCATCAAAACATTTAGAGACATACAAATAGACACTTTATATGTAGCTAAAGAACAGAACAGGAATTCATCATATAGGAAGCAAAAAGGGAAAAGATACATATACAGTGAGGGGAAATGGGGGGTGGTGGGGTGGGGGGGATTCAGATTTTACAGAGGCCAGTTTCGAATTGCAGCCATCCGTAGGTGCCCTTTGAGAGCGGTTTTGAAGGAGTCAAGGGATTCACATGTCTTAATATACAGGTTTAATGTTTGTTTTTAGTTCAATGTTTGTTTTAAAAACGCCATTGACAATGAAGGGGAAATGTACGTAATCTTGTCCCTATAACACAAACATTAAATGCCATTAACAATAAAGATAATTTAATGTTTGTGTTGGCACCGTTTGTTTTACATCACCAATGGTGATGTAAAACAAACGGTGCCAACATAAACATTACATTATTTTGCCAGTGGGTGTCTGGGCTCTTGGACACCCCCGGAGTTGACGCCGTTGAACACCATGATATCTATATGATATCGTTTTTTTGTGAAATTTCACGTTGAAATATTACATAAGGATAAGGGTATACCTGAAGTTGCCATGTGTTGTTGTATACATTCATATATTTTGATGAGAAATACTTTTTATGGAATATATTACATTGGGTAAAATATACAAAAACAATCTAAAACTTTCATGAATGAAAAACAAATGTTTAAGAAGTATAGTGAAAATAGCATACTGCGTCGACGCATACTGCGTTGTGAGCTTTATACAGTAGATCTGCTATTGTCACCATGCAGTTTGGGGTCCCGAGCGAATTTATTTTCTGGGTCTTTTAGGGAACCATAGAGTGTTTAATTAACAGATAAATTAGTTAGCGTGCTGTGTGTGGGTCTGCAGGCCTATCAGAAATGAAAACAGGTTCTCATTGGAGATGAATACATATTTAGAAAACATATTAAGTTCCTTCCCTTGTAGGCTATAGACTGACATCCAAGTGGCTATATGAGAAAACGTGTGAACTTAAAAGAAAGATTCCAATTGGCACTCCGTTTAGTCATGGCTTTTAGCTTAATTGGCAAAGTTACACAAATAAATAAATAACGACCTCAATAGCCTTCTCTCTCCAGGCAGGTTCCAAAAAATATATAGTTTTGTATATATATACTTTCAAACACAGCAACTTAACGTTCATCAGGTGGCATTATTCCCAATCTGAGAACCCACCTTCAAAAAAAGGAAAAACAGCGTCCTGAGTCAACAGAGTACAATACTCCCAACTCACCGTGGTTTCTATTTGTATAAACTGTCTACAGTTTTAAACCAATTTCATATCAAGGTTCCATTATTTGATTCACGGACTACCATTTGATGACATTTAGCCTCCCCGATCCTAAACTAAATAATATTTTGTTTGTCGTTGGATAAGATTTTGTCCACAATTCCATGCTGTCCTTGATGTTTACCATTGAGAGAAAACAGGCAAAGTTCAAAATAACAATTATTCTACTTTCTCTAATTGTGTGGTGTAAATGAAGTAATGCAGATGCATGTTTAACAATAATGTAACTAGTCTTGAGAAGTTGAGAGTGTAATATTTTACACTTTGGGCATATTGTCGCACAGAATATATTGCATGCATGCATGCTGGCTTTGCCAACTCAGAACGTTAGGGGAAAGTTATTTGTGCATTTTAGTATCTGAAACTAAACTTAATAGACAAGTGATATGTTTAGCAGTCTATATTGTTGCATGAGGTTATAAGTCTAATAATTAGTCAAGATTGTGCATGATTCATTGACTCCAGAGATCTCAAGCATCCCCCCCTTTTGCTGAGTGCGTGCGTGCGTACGTGCGCGCGCGTGCGTGTCCTGCCTCGTTGCGTGTCATGCGTGATCAGTTTGAAAACCTGACTAAACTAATTGGTGTGGGGGGCACACACACACACACACACACACACACACACACACACACACACACACACACACACACACACACACACACACACACACACACACCCCACCACACCACGCGTGACAAACAAAACGCCTCAACCATCCAACTTTCCAAACTCATCTCGTCACTAATGACAAGCTGTTAAACATTACACTTTATGTCCTAGTGTTGTATTATCATCATCATATTCTGGGAAATAAAACGCATGTGGTATTATTATTATTACTTAGTAAAATATAAAGTAAAAGTAGTAATATGAAAAGTATTAAAAGTTAATGCAAGTGTTTATAGGCAATGCATGTGCAAATGTATTGGCATCAAGTAGAGGCTACCTAAAAGTTAAATTAGCTTCTATGCTTAGCTATACTCATTATGATTAAGATTTTCTGAAGTAGGCCTATATTATATTGTAATAGAATAAACTTTACTAAATAAACTTTAGGCCTATATATATATGCCTAAAGTTTAGCAATGAAAACACGCAAGCAAAAAAACTATATAGGCTAGCTCAAAATTGTACTTGAGTAACAAATAGTACATGCACACACGCACGCATGCGCACACACACACCCACACGCACGCACACGCACGCACACACACACACACACACACACACACACACACACGCACACAGAGGACAAAATGTTCACAGATGGTCATTTAAAAAAAGAGAGCATTTTAAGCATAATGGTGGGAGTATATATATTGTGTTTTCACAAACAACTGAATGGAAGAATGCAGGTGTCCGCAACAATACAAAACCCCTCGCTTATCAAACCACAAACCTTCGAAATAAGTTCTACACCTAATAACAGACAATGAGATATAGAATATAGGCCATGTTATTTGTAGATAACTCGTGATGTCTGTGATGGACTTTGTGTACATTAAAGTTGTTCGGCTTCATCAATGTCAATATTTCGATGTATACTAATCGAATGTATCTTATATGCGGGGGGGGAAGTTATAGGCCTATACGTGGCGCGACCATCCTCTAAGACTGCAGAAATAAATGTGTATATATATACATATATATAATGACTGCAAAACACTGACTAGATTATATTATTCGTTATAAATTATATATGATTATAGAAGAAGAGTTGAATTGTTTGGTCTTCTCAACATTTCCAAATAACAACTCCACAAAACAAGTTACCATTCCTGGGCTGTTCATTTTCTGATTAATTGAAAATGGAGGACCCTGATGTAAACAAGTCTTAGTGCTTTTTCTGGTTTTATCCTCGTATAGCAGTTTTTGTGTTGACCTGTAGGCCTACTTTCGTTGAACTGTACCCATTCTACAAACTGTGGAAAAGAAATCCAATCAATCAATCATTCAATCAATCAATCTCTACACCATGCAACCAGAACGAAAGATATATTTATTTATTTAAGTATAGAGGGTATTTATGTTGCTTTTTTTTTAAATACAGAATTCTGTATATGGGATGGGTGTGTTGATCAAATAAAACTAAACTATAAGATTTGTTTATATGAGTGAGTGGGAGGTTTGAATTGAAAACATTATTATTATTGTTTATTTTTGTTTGTTTTTATTCTGGCCGATAAAGACGTTTAACGTGCAGAGATGAATGGACTGTCTGGTGTTTTGGTCGACCTTAAGAGACCAGCAAAGATTATTTTCTTTTATATAAAAGAGACAAGAACAGAAAAGCATTCTAAAAGAAAATGCTTTCAACCCCCCCCCCCCCTCTCTCCCCTCTCTCTCTCCCCCTCTCTCTCTCTCCCCTCTCTCTCTCTCTCTCTCTCTCTCTCTCTCTCTCTCTCTCTCTCTCTCTCTCTCTCTCTCTCTCTCTCTCTCTCTCTCTCTCTCTCTCTCTCTCTCTCTCTCTCTCTCTCTCTCTCTCTCTCTCTCAGACGTTAAAAAATATTGACAGCGGGCGCGCACGCGAACACAAGAGAGAGAGAGAGAGAGAGAGAGAGAGAGAGAGAGAGAGAGAGAGAGAGAGAGAGAGCATCATCTTGAGAACTGCCATGATTTGCCACAGGTTGTGGCTTTTTATTCACGATTAGCCTTGAAGTGAACATATAAAGGAAACTCCGCAAACAAGCCCAACAGCCAAAATATATATACACATAGGCCTATATAAAATATAATGAACGCTATTAATGCATGCCGTTCACCTGCTAAAAGCACTGTGCGCTTCGTGCAGGACTGACTGCGAAAAACATGCTTCAAAGATGACATGTATATATAGAAATGAATTATTATAGCCTACTATAGTTTCTCTGGTTATACTTCAGTCAATTTATTCGTTCACTCTGAAATTGTAACTCGAAGGGTGTTGAATTATCAAATGGACACTATCCGGATGATAATGATCATTTAGACAGCTTTCAATGACATTTAAAAATAAAAATAACTAACGAACTCACTAAAAGAAACAATTTGGACCTCATGGGCACACACACACACACACACACACACACACACACACACACACACACACACACACACACACACACACACACACACACACACACACACACACACACACACACACACACACACACACACAGCTTAAATTGTCTCACCGCAATAATCAATTATTGCACATGAGAACACTTTCATTGAAAGAATAAATTTGAAAGCGAGGAAATATCCTCCTAAACTATCATGTGATTAATTCTAAGAACGGTCTGTTCTCATGATCTCCATGAGGCTCAACCCCAATATAAAGTGACAGTGTTTTTATATGAGCAGAGCCACTGAAATATGATGTAATATAGCCTATCAGTAGCTAAGTATAGCTAAGTATACATATATTCAAGTGCTGTACTTGTACAATTTGGAGGTATAGTCCTATTATGTGTATACTTTATGAGTACTTTTGCTTCTACACCACTATACATCTTTGACCCAAAATATTGTACTTGTATTACTCCTCTACATTTATTTGAAAACGGTATATACAGTTACTTTGTAGATTTTTACTAAATATGACAAAATATAAGTGTTACAACCGTGATTGTTGTTAATGGATGATTGTTTGTTTGTTTGTTTGATTGATTGAATACTTCTGTCAGAAATGTAATCAGTACAGGGTACAGTCAAACAGAAATGTAATCAGTACAGGGTACAGTCAAACAGAAATGTAATCAGTACAGGGTACAGTCAAACAGAAATGTAATCAGTATACAGGGTACAGTCAGACAGAAATGTAATCAGTACAGGGTACAGTCAGACAGAAACGTAATCAGTACAGGGTACAGTCACACAGAAATGTAATCAGTACAGGGTACAGTCACACAGAAATGTAATCAGTACAGGGTACAGTCAAACAGAAATGTAATCAGTACAGGGTACAGTCACACAGAAATGTAATCAGTACAGGGTACAGTCAAACAGAAATGTAATCAGTACAGGGTACAGTCAAACAGAAATGTAATCAGTACAGGGTACAGTCAGACAGAAATGTAATCAGTACAGGGTACAGTCAAACAGAAATGTAATCAGTACAGGGTACAGTCAAACACATGTCCAATTGGACCACTGAAAAAAGTCCATGCAATGTATTTTCGTTCTGAGGTCCTGGGTATTCATAATCTTGACATGAAAAATAACAACACAATTTCAAATCATCATAAAAGGTAAAAATAGCAAAAAAGGTTGGGGAACAAAGAAGGGGAGGTGCCCCCCCCCCCTACCCCCTTAGTGACTATACCCCCACGGTGCAGGGGTATAGTCACTAAGGGGTGGGGGGTAATCATTTCCTCTCCCTTTGGCCTATAAAGGTGGATTTTCAGGCCTGTTTTAAAGGACGCCTGGGATTTACATTTTTTGAGGGAGGGAGTCAGGGCATTCCACACTTGGGTGGCAGTGCTGTAGAAGGAGAATTTGCCCATGTTTGTTTTGAAAGTGGGTGGTACCAGATCATTGTTCTCGCTTCCTCTTGTATTGTGGCTGTGGGAGTCGCTCACTTTTTTGAGGTATAGTTTGTCAGGTATGCATATAGAGGGAAAAGCTGCATTTACTATTTGAAATGTCAGTCCCAATTTCAATTGCTTAACTCTGTTTTCTACCCGGAGCCACCCCAAGACTATCAAAATGGGTCATGGGCCCCAGACCGAGGAGTAGTCGAATTTGTTTGTTGCTGTTAATAATCGTCATGTTTAGCATACACAATATCAGAATAAACAAAATATAATAAAGGATATACAACAAGACCAAAGTCCAACAAGACCAACAGGTCAAAGTCAAATACATGCAGGCCTACAACTTGTTTCAATGAATAAAAACGTTGTTTTTATTCTGTAGGCCTATACTACATTAATGAAATATAAAGGCCCTGCTATAGCCAGTGGTGTCAAAAGTACTCTGTATTCAAAATGTACTTGAATAAAAGTACAAAATGTAATAAAACTATAAAAGTATAGGCTTATAGTCTACTCATTATGCGGAATGTCCCGTTTCAAGTTTTTAAATATGAAAACTCTTTTGAAAATAGCCGATCTATACAACAAGGGCTGAAGTGGTAAATTATACTATAAATCCACAAAGTATATAACTAAAGTTTTCAAATAAATGTAGTGGAGTAAAAGTAAAAGTGTTGGAAATTGGAAGTACTAAAATGAGGAAAGTATATGAATTCTTTTTTTGGTGCAATCCTTTTATATTATGTTCCCTGCAGACTGCAGGGAAGATCATAGGGGTAAGACACCTCCCCTCTCTGAAGTCTATTTATGAGATGAAGATCATAGGGGTAAGACACCTCCCCTCTCTGCAGTCTATTTATGAGATGAAGATCATAGGGGTAAGACACCTCCCCTCTCTGCAGTCTATTTATGAGATGAAGATCATAGGGGTAAGACACCTCCCCTCTCTGCAGTCTATTTATGAGATGAAGATCATAGGGGTAAGACACCTCCCCTCTCTGCAGTCTATTTATGAGATGAAGATCATAGGGGTAAGACAACTCCCCTCTCTGCAGTCTATTTATGAGATGAAGATCATAGGGGTAAGACACCTCCCCTCTCTGCAGTCTATTTATGAGATGAAGATCATAGGGGTAAGACACCTCCCCTCTCTGCAGTCTATTTATGAGATGAAGATCATAGGGGTAAGACACCTCCCCTCTCTGCAGTCTATTTATGAGATGAAGATCATAGGGGTAAGACACCTCCCCTCTCTGCAGTCTATTTATGAGATGAAGATCATAGGGGTAAGACACCTCCCCTCTCTGCAGTCTATTTATGAGCAGGCTACATTAAAACAGGCTAAAGAAAATCGTCAGTGATGTTACCCATGTTTTAAATGGCGAGTTTGTACTTCTGCCCTCTGGGAGAAGATACAAAGAACCAAAGTGGAAGTACATCAGATTTTTTTTTAAATCGTTTGTACCAGCATCAACTAAGATGCTGAACGAGGCTCTGAAACAGCAGTACATGTGAGGCTAGATTATCCACATCATGTGTGCAAATGTGTAATGTTTTATGTGCGTCTGTAGCTGGGGTGAAAGCCCAAGACCAATTACCCCTGTGGACAAAATAAAGTTTACCTTGACCGTGACCTTGAAACTATTCAATTAATCAATCAAATATCTCAAAATTGTACATAAGTAAATGTACTGAGATCATATTAATATTGTCCAACTGTCCATATCATGGTGCATTTGATTATACACAAATCATGCAGTCGCCAACAAACCTTTTCAGTGGTGGAAAGTATAACTACACACTAAACCCAACCCAAGCGTTTAGGTTATAAACTGTTTTAAACACATATTTGTAACACTTTTTAAACGTGTCACAGTGTTTAGATTATAAACAGAAGCACATGTTTAATCGCCTGTAACACTTTTTAAACACATAAACGTGCTTAGTTTTTACAATCAAAGTCAGTCATATAGGTGTTTAGAATTTGAACACTATAGGTGTTCTCGTGAGGTGTTTGACTGAACTCGTGTTCTACTGTATTGTATGACCATTAATAAACATTTGGCATTTTATTATTACACACATGGTGTTTAGGTTTAAACGCGTCACATGTTCCAGGGATTTACTTATGTACAATTTTGAGGGTTTTTTTTGTTTTACTTGAGTATTTCCAATTTCCAGTATACTTTTACTTGTACTCCATTACAGCAGAGGCAAATACTCCACTACAATTATTTGAAAACTTTAGTAGTTTCAAACTATATGTATATGCTATACATTTTGGCCATTTGAAATAGTCGGTCTAAAATCCCCCAATGTGTGTGTGAGCATGTAGATCTGCTTTTTTCATTATACATTGCTCATATAATGAATGAAATGCTGCTGGGAATCTGGGATGCAACGGCAAGCGACACCACGCGTGACCACTCCCACACACTGGGTAAATAATAATCACTTTTAATATTCATGCATGAAATGACATTATTGCATCATTCATTCAAACCAATCTGCAGTTTATTTGAATTCTCGCGATGCCGGCATGCTGACTTGATCACGAGGCCTACACGCTCAACACACACCCACCGTCCCACCCACCCACACGCACGCACGCACGCACGCACGCACACAGCGTTCTCGCCACAGCAGAGCAGCAAAGATTATATACGCATTTGGCGAATTGGCGGACTGTCGCGGACACATAATCATATTGTTCATGTATTGCTCTGTTTGAACAATTTGCCTACAACAATAATTGTCCAATATAACAATAGACCATATCGTACATAGGGTTTCTTTACCAGCAGCTGGAAAAATGCTTTCAAAGTTGGACCCCCAAACATATAATTGTATCTTCTCTTAAACCAAATAAGGATTCAACTGTCTATAATTAAATCCACTTGAAATGATTGCAAGGCAGCTTCAGTGACAGCTTCAACATTAATCTACATGAATCAATGACGGTTTAATTCAATGAAACTGGTTCAAATAAACAATTTGCCTGCAAATCCGTGAACTAAGAAATAACAACGTTATTTCAACCAAGATAGGCCTACTTTAACAACATGGCCATAAGGCCCAGATATATAGGCCCTGCAGCTATAGGCCCAGGCCCCAGGTACTGCAGAGCTGAGATCATATACTGTTGTCACGGTGCATTTGGTGAGATGATAAACAAAGCATGAAGCAGTCGTCAACAAGCGATATAAGCAAAAGGGTGCACAGCACAGCGGTCGTTGTGAGGTGCCAGGCTATGCCAGCCAACGGGAAAGTTCATAAATATAGCCGCACACTCATAGCTGCCAATAATGCATAAGGTTTAATGCAGAGGACACTTGCATGATGAGACACCGACGTTTCGGATAGATAATACTGCCTAAGCTTCCTCAGGGTGATACAGTATAACAGCCTTTTCTTTTCGCAGATAAGTAAGCCTGGGACCGAGGCTATAGGTGTCTTTGCCAATCAGCACTGCAGGGACTGACAATCAATCAACAGCCCTGTGCTATGCTGGTGCATGCGGGAAAAAAGTCGTCAACATTCATATTTATATCATATGTTGCAATATAAGTCAATTTGAGACTCGGTGATATTTTCCTAAACCAGAGAGGCCCATGTATACATTCTTCTCACCATCTCCATAGGTGTACAGGCCTCCATAAGAGCTCAAATACAGCCCACGTTGGTCAACACTTTACACTGGCCTGCAGGCACCACACAGGCTTATATATAATACAATATATCACGAGTTCATCACCTAAGACCTGGTTAAAATAACAGACGACCTACAAGCATAAATAGCACACACACAGAGAGAGAGAGAGAGAGAGAGAGAGAATTGGAACGAACAAAAGGAAGACAAGACTCGCCCCTTTACCAACTCGCCCCCGCGAAATCTGTTAATGTATAGTTAACAGTACATTTTTGTGTTTCCCTCCCTTCCTGAAATCTGAATATCATGTGACAGAGACGGTGACTGCTTAATTAAGTTAATTTTATAGGACTTCTAGCAGTTATATTTTATTAAACACATTTCTTCCATGTAGTATCTATAGCCCATGTTTTGTAATGGCATCAATCATGATGCTATAGTATTATGCCCATGGCCATGGATATGCAGAGTGAACTTAAACATTATAAATGAATACCTTTTATATAATCGCCGACATGAATTTATGTTTGTTATTTACAGTAGTGGGCGAGATGGAAAAGGGAAAAGCACCTGTTACCACGGGAAATTATACCTGTTCCGACAAAAGCGTTTGGGAAAATAAATAAATATACATGTGGGAATACCTCTATTTTCAAGGTGGTCAATTGCACACATATAGGCCTATACAGGTGAATGAGACGTGCCAATCATCATCATCAATCTTTAGCGGTCTTTTGGAGTTTGATGAGTGTTGCTTAAATTCATTATGATTGAATGTTGATGAATTGAACAAGGTGGACCCTCTTGTAAACAAGTGTAATGCTTAATTGGGTCGTCCACTCACAGTTAACTGCAGTCTTTGTATTGAGTTTGTGCTTGAAATGTACTGTGATTCTGCAAACATATTTCAATCAATCAACCACTGCAGGAGTAGATAGCCTGGCCCACAGGCTATAGAGGGGCGGGGTATATATAGCGCTGCAACGCCGCATATGGAGCAATGTGCTGGATTGGTTCACCGCGATCTGAGCGCCCGCCCCGTGCAGCGGATCAAATTCCATGAAACACATTCATGGTATTAGTTTTTTTTTTTTCAATTACACCCACACAACCCCGTTTCCTGAAAATGTAAATGGGAAACCAAAAAATAGGAGTATTTATTTACTTAATTGTATGACCCATGATAAAAATGTGTCCGTGACCCAAAATTGGGTACCAACCCACTGTTTGGGAAACAGTGGTCTATACACAGTACAGACAGACACAGACACAGACACAGACACAGACACAGACACAGACACAGACAGACAGACAGACAGACAGACAGACATACCTATATTATATATAGATATTATAATCCTACCTGTGTTTCGGACAGATTCAGTTGTCTGGCCAGATCTGTCCTCTCCCGTCCCACCACGTATTGACACCTCTGGAACTCGAGCTCCAGGCGGTACAGCTGCTCCGCCGTGAAGGACGTGCGCGTGCGTTTGGGACGGTCCAGGTCCAGACCTTTAGGAAGCACGATCTCCCTTATGGTGCCTTTGGCGTCTGTAATAGTACAAACAATCATTTATTTGATTTTTTTTTTTGTATTTTTACAAAATATGATTATTTGTATGTCTTGATGTATATGTTCTGATGAATTGAAAATGGAGGACCCTGATGTAAACAAGTATTCTTTTTCTTCTTCATGGTTTTATCCTCTTTTTGTATTGACCATGTACTTTCGTTGAACTGTACTCATTCTACAAACTTTCAAACTTACAATTTCTAAATCAATCAATTGATGTTAACAACTCAAAGGAGCTTTATATTGAGAAGAAAACATGTTGCTCAGATGAATCAGAATCAATCTTTATTGTCACATCACATAACGTGGGTGAAATTCTTGCTATACAAAGCAACTGTCAAACAATCTACAGTGGTTGGCGGTAGGTATAGGCCTCCAGCATTGTGAGCTATGTCAGTCGTGTTGCAACTTCGAGGAACTGCATGGCTTATAGGCCTACTTACAAAAGCACGAATGTTTTGCATTTGCTGTTAGAAAGTATATATACAATAGCCTACAATACATGTTGACAATTAAGGGTAGGCCTACAGCTTGGTATAAAGCTTTTTAGAAACAAACAAATCTTTAAAACCAAAACCAATCTTTAAGTCACTTTTGGGACAAACAGCAATTCTCCCTATCAGTATCCTATAATATAAAGCTGCATGGGAATTCCAAAGCCTTTAAAGGTATTATTATGCAGCGGTGCATGCACTGACTGTGGTCTATATGTCAAAGGTAGCCTATATACTATAGCTTTGTAGAAGGTTTTTTTTTTTTGCGAATCTTATTATTATAAGTTGTAGCGGTGCAACCATGTATAAGACTCGGACAACTTACGTGCAATTTAAAATCATTGTATTTCCTATATATGCGGTTTAACAATACTACTAAACAGGTAACAAATTTGAGGTGGAACAATGTGAGTTTCAAACAAATCAAAATCTGAAGGCAGGTGTCACAGTGCGTGCCTAATAAGCACTGATTAGGGAGGACACATGCATGGTGTGAATGGTCATTGTCCAATTGTCTTTAAACAGTGCTTTATGGTGCATTTCAATAATGCAAACTATATCTTCAACATGAGTTTAATTCACGTTGCTGAACGGAGTTGTCACATGTTTGTTTACTGCAGCGTTGAGTTGAAACGAAGGTTATCTTCAGGGAATACACGAACCCCTGCGTATATAGGCCGTCTGTATAGATTGCTGCGAGCTGACATCTGAAAGGTTGTTGGAAGTATCTCTGCTGCATTGTTAAATATTTAAAAAGTGCTTATTTACAACAACCCTGCTGCCAAATGCGTTAGAGGCCTATGTGGGGTTTGAGCTCAAATAACACGCACACGCCAACACGCACGCTCGCGCGCACACACACACACACACACACACACACACACACACACACACACACACACACACACACACACACACACACACACACACGTCACACACACACACACACACACACACACACACACACACACAGTCACACACACACACACACGCACACACACACAGTCACACACACACTTTGTCACAAACACGCAATGCAATCGCCAATCCAAACTATGTGATTTATATTATCCAGATTCTAGTTGGATTATAGTTTTAGCAATCTGAACAAGGCTCAGGAATGTGATTCAAACCTGATTTGTCAAAAATACGTTTTGTTTTTTTGTCATAAGCGTGCATGATGTCCACACATCAAAGGGCCAATGAGAAACTGCGCAGCCCAATAACGCAGCCATTATTAACTTGATTGGCTGCCGATATGCTTACGTCACTGACTGTGCCGTAGACCTAATGTGAATCAATCTATCTATCTATCTATCTATCTATCTATCTATCTATCTATCTATCTATCTATCTATCTATCTATCTATCTATCTATCTATCTATCTATCTATCTATCTATCTATCTATCTATCTATCAGGAACGAAAAGTGACCATTAAGCCTATATCTAAACCAACATTTGGGACACTTTGGGATTTTGAAGATTATTTAATTCTATATGTCTTCGATGGAACTTCAGAAGATAAGAAAATAGTTTGATGTGTGCGCACTGCACACACACATTGGAAATGTGGAATGGTTGTTCTTTAACAGCCGTCCCATGCTGTGGGTCTTCGAAAAGTATAGGCTATATCAATTATGTACCAATAATGCAATGTAGAAATACGAAATATCTGTTTACAAACTAACAAGTCCGAGTAAAAGTACAAATGTATTGGCTAAATAAAAGTATAGCTATAGTACTCATTGTGCAGAGAATGTCCCATTTAAAGTTTTCAAATGTATTAAAAATCTGTTCAAAATAGCCAACCTGCATATCTGCTATTATTAATCAAAATAAAATAATTGTAGTCGAGTAAAAAGTATATAGGCTATTTGCCTCTGAGATGTAGTGGATTAGAAGTAAATTAGTGACATTTGAAAATACCTATTAAAGTAAATGTAGCCACTTGTTACTTTAGAAGATCGTCTCCAGCGAAATGATGGAGAGTTAGCCACCAAATGGACCCTTATCTTGAAAGCGTGAAATGAAAATGGTTTCATTTTACACTCTCAAGAGTCAACTATATTGTTAAACATCTGCATGATTTCAAGTCAATACACAATTATAGAATGTAGAATCATTGTTATTATTTGATCAATGTTATTGCCTGTTAGCTCTACCATGCACGCACCACCAACACAGCATGTCTTATATCCAATGACAAAATATTCTTTAGGTCTGGGTCTGAGAGTCTAAATGTCATCAAATGGGGTGGTCCGTGGGACCGTGGCTCGTACAGAATATATAATATAGACATTGATATGAAAAGGGTTGAAAACCACTGCATGCGTGTTGGGTTTAAACTCTGAATAGCCTATACACACATTTTACTGCAATGAGCTTTCCGTCTCCATGTGGAAGTATTTTTTATAAGCACCTGTAGGCTACATTTCAGTTATATGTGGATGTGCGTGCTTCCCTTTGGACGACTATTTCTGCCTTTAGATATTGTTGCACATGCACCCTCGGGATTTATACCCCCCCCCCCTCTCTCACACATGGCATGTATTCTATAAAAGCACTGCACTGTCCACATGCACGCACGCACGCACACACACACGTACACACACACACACACACACACACACACACACACACACACACACACACACACACAAACACACACTCCAGAATACATGCACCTCTGGGCGATTAGTTTAATAATATGTTTAACATAAATAGAATCTTGTTGTTGACAGTCATAATGCATAATGCAATGTATATTGTCACTTATAGGCTATAGCCTATACGTGTGTAACGTAACGTATATGAGTAATAATAATAATAATAATAATAATACGCATTGCCCGCAGCGCAGCAGCGTCTGTGAATCGTGAATAACGCTTGGATTATAAAGCGCGTGCGCGTTCACTCAGTGACCTGACCCCTGGGTGACCCCGCCCCGCCCGCGCCATGGATCTGCTCTGAATAAATCCTTATAGCGGTTATTTCACTGACTCTATGGGACTGTCACTCTGAGATAGCAAATGGAACCAAATGGACCCGTGACTTGCCTTGAACTATGAACTTATAGTTACAGATGGGACATTCTGAATGAGCTATATCGCCCTGTATTGTGGAATTTATATAGGCTAGTATAGGCTATTGCACTGCCTGATAATTCGGGTGACTATAAATAACGAAATCAATCCTTGGTTTACTTGACTCTGAGAGTGTAACACATAGAACCAAATGGACCTGTACGGGTCTACTTGGTTAGAATGACCAAATGGACCTCACAGGCATATGCAAAGGCTAAACTTATGTAATTTATATAGCATTTTACATAGCATTCTATAGTGGATAGATAATATTCTGTTATGGATGTTAGGTTAGCTTGCTTATTATTATTATTCTTGCATGACTATTTCAATTTGTTTTTGCTTTACTGTAAATCGCTCTGGATTAAGAGCTTGCTTAATGCTATTGTACATTGTAAGGGTCCATTTGGTTCCATTTGTTACACTCTCAGAGGTACAGACCTGTAAGGGTCCATTTGGTTCCATTTGTTACACTCTCACAGTTACAGATCTGTAAGGGGTCCATTTGGTTCCATGTGTTCCACTCTCACATGCAGTTACAGATCTGTAAGGGGTCCATTTGGTTCCATGTGTTATACACTCTCACAGTTACAGATCTGTAAGGGGTCCATTTGGTTCCATGTGTTACACTCTCACAGTTACAGATCTGTAAGGGGTCCATTTGGTTCCATGTGTTACACTCTCACAGTTACAGATCTGTAAGGGGTCCATTTGGTTCCATGTGTTACACTCTCAGAGTTACAGACTTGTAAGGGTCCATTTGGTTTCCTGTTATACACTCTCAGAGTTATGATTTCGAAAACACAGGACATGATGTTAAGTCCAAAGTGCCTCAGAGTTACACAATTATGGTTCTAAATTAAATAATTCTATATGAATATGTTGGTTGATATAATGGTTGGTCAATAAATGAATGTGGTAACTTTTATAGCAGCAAGTATAAGCATATAGTCACAATATTCACAAAATATCACAAGATATTTCTTATTTATGATAATAATCACGACGAGCAGGCTATATAAGGCCTGCCCATAATACAAAAATAATATAAATCAATACATCCGCTATATAACAGTCATGCAGGAAAGTTTAGAAAAATATATAATCATATTAAAAAACATCCTTGATAAATGGACTCTAAATTGAACTATTATTATTATTATTATTAATAATAATAATAATAATTGCTGATATATATATATATATATATATATATATATATATATATATATATATATATATATATATATACATATATATATATATAAATATACAGTTCATGGGCCTAGAATTGTCGTCATGAAATCTGTAAATTTGTAGAAAATGTGTTATAGAATAAAGTTTCACTTCTCACCACCAGTAACATATAACCTATAGAACATTCCAACTATTAGATTGACACGCTTTGCATTCATAACATAACTGTATTGATGTAAAAGCTCGTTCCATAATAATACACGTTATGCATAATAACATAATGCATAATACTGTAAAATATGTTTACATTATTATGCATTATACACCATATAGGCCTGTGCAGAACTCAACGTATAGAGGTAAGCTTGTGCATTTGTATGCATTTTATATTTACAATGTAATGTGTAATCATACATGGACATTATAATGTCCTGTCAACGCTTGTATTACATGCCTATTATAAGCTACTCTTTGTGCATAAAATATCACCAATATTAAGCTAGATGCACACACTAAAAACACATTGGTTCGTCAATGATTCTTGGCTGTATATTGCATCATTTTTGTGCATGGATCATTGTAGCAGTGTGGTGTATGTGTTTAGATAATAGCAGTGTAGTTTTTAGATAATAATAAAGTATAATGCATTGATTTGACATGGTGAATGGGTTTTGTTTGTGATGTGTTTAACTTTAAAGTCCTCCATTTAACCCCATTAAGACCTGCGGCCGATTGTACACTACGAAATGCCTTCTATAATTCTGTAGGCCTACAGTTGTCAAAAATGCCACCCTCGATATCTATATAA
>NC_139716.1:37721672-37979172 GCF_964188405.1 Protomyctophum parallelum
TTAGTATTATTTAGTATTATGTAAGGTTTTGCACACTCAAATGGTACCTCGTCAGATAATCCCCACATATCCTACAACAACTTCTGTGAACAGACTTCACTGTAGTAGATTTTCATAAATTATATTTGTACTTAGGCTGTCTGCTGTCATGAAAGTTTATAGTTAGAGAAATTCAAAGTCCAGCCGTCTGCTGTCCAGCCTCTCCCACCCCTCACATTGGGGAAAATTCTGGGAGGAAAACAGAAACGGGGCGAGTCTCCTTGTTACCACCCGAACGGCCTAAAACTCAGTAAAACTATGCCTTCCCGGGAGCCAATCAGACACATGGTGAGGCGGGTCTACCCTAGAACGTTGGTGGGATTGATAATCACGCGTCCGGCGTTGGTTACTGCGCTGGGTACGCACCAGCACGCAGCGGACCGGGGGCGCGGATATACGATTATATTTGTATTTGTATTTATTTGAATATTCATTCATGCTGTTATTTTAATTTCTCTCTCTGCGAAAATGGAAGAAAACTATAGCCTATATATAAAGCTTGTGTGTGCAAATTCTGTGGCTGAGATGCTTTGTATATAGCAATTATAATATATGTGTGATATCGAAAACTATATGAACCTATATATATATACGACCCATGACATGGGTCGTATATATATAGGAAATAAAGGCTACACATCTTTGCTAAAACATATAGGCTACTACAAAATAGACAACAATAGTTCATCCATGATATTACACAATTGTAGGCTATTGCACATAATAATCATAAAGTATGATGTCCAAAACATAAAAATATTTTCATTTAGTCAGCTAATAAATCCACCCGTGCTTATTATGACCGGTCCAGATCAGTTGGACACTCACTCAGAGATGATTTAATGTGTATTTACTTAAGTACAATTTTGAGGTATTTGTATATTTACTTGAGTAGCCTATTTCCGATTTCCAATACTTTTACTTATACTCCACTATATCGATGAGACAAATATTGTACTTTTACTCACAGTCTCCACTACAATTAGTTAACTATAGCCTTTTGTAGATTTCGATTATTATTACAAAACATATACATTTAAACACTTCAGTCCTATATTTGGCCATTTGAAAATAGCAGATCTACAAGTTCTGCTATATGTTCTGCTATTTAAAAAAAATATGTGTGTACATTTGAATACTTGAAACATGCAGGGACATTCTGTTGCATAATGAGTATAGCCTACTTATACTTTTGGTAGGTGCAAATACGTTTGAACTTTTATTGAAGTATATTTAGAATTCCGGACTTCTGCTTATAATTGGAGTATAGGCCTATATGTTTATATTGCAGTAGGCTTATTGACTATTTCTTGTACCTTTTTCCACAACTGTAGGCCTACCAAAAAAATTATAATATATATATATATATTGTATCTTGTAAAATAACTATGTTTAACAACAATAATTTAACTCTTGAGAGTGTAAAATGAAACCAAATGGAATAGGGACGTGTCGTTGTGTTGAAGCGACTGCAGCACCACAATAAAGAAATAGGTATTAAAACAATAAACAAACAATAAATAAATCATTGACTCTAATGATATGCATGCGGTTTGCAGACAACAAAACAGACACATGTCCTCTTTATGTGTGTGCACATACAGTTCGCACGCACGCACTCGCACACACGCACTCGCACACACGCACACAGGTGTGAAAACAGTGTTTAAAGGGCATTCTGAATCTGAAGCAGATTGTATAATTAATGTTTTGCCATGCTGGATTTCTAGTATAGTGCAGGGCCATTACTGCTCTCGCTCGCACGCGCACATGCGCGCACGCACACACACACACACACACACACACACACACACACACACACACACACACACACACACACACACACACACACAC
This sequence comes from Protomyctophum parallelum, assembly GCF_964188405.1. Taxonomy (NCBI): domain Eukaryota; kingdom Metazoa; phylum Chordata; class Actinopteri; order Myctophiformes; family Myctophidae; genus Protomyctophum; species Protomyctophum parallelum. The sequence continues at coordinate 37,723,566 of NC_139716.1, forward strand.
ACACACACACACACACACACACACACACACACACACACACACACAAGGCAAGGGCCTAATCTGTGGCAGCGACTGAATAGAGCGGCTGTCAATCAAACCCAGACCTCTCGGAGGGGGGCTGATTACTGCTGAAACCCCTTAACCCCGTGTGTGTGTGTGTGTGTGTGTGTGTGTGTGTGTGTGTGTGTGTGTGTGTGTGTGTGTGTGTGTGTGTGTGTGTGTGTGTGTGTGTGTGTGTGTGTGTGGGGGGAGGGGGGGTGGTCCCCATGGCAAAATGACTCAATAATAATATATAAAGTTGCATCAAAATCAATTTAAACCCCCAAAAAGATAATACAAAATATAGTGAATGTACTGATGCTGGTTCTCGGTAAACTTGACCTTTCACTCTGGTACTCTTTGCAGATCTACAAGCGGTGAGCTTGTAGATCTGCTATCTTTGGCTGAAATTCTCTGGCTGAAAAGTGGTTAATTAAACAAACAAAAAGAAAGATGCAGCTTTATCACACAAACTGGTGGAAAAAGTATTCAAATTATTTACTTTAAGTAAAAGTATCAATAGTGGAATGTAGAAATACTCTTTTTTAAATCAAAATTCACTTAGTAAAAGTACAAAAGTATCGGTATCAAAATGTATACGTAAAGTACACCATTCAGATTTATTTGTTTATCAGTGTTGTTTTTGTCGACTAAAACTAAGACGAAAACTTTTTCCACTGACGAAAACTAAATGGAAACTAAATGAAAACTAAGCTATGATGACTAAAACTAAGACTAAATATAGGCCGTCAACAAATACAAACTATAGACTAAAATCCAGTAGGCCTATAAGTCATTTTACAATTAGTTGAATGCTGAAAACAGCAGATCTACATGCTCACAAGCTTATAGATCGGCTATTTTCATTACGATGGCATCAAAGCCCGCCAAAACACATTTTCTTCGACTAAATCAACTGTAGATTTAGTCGACTAAAACTAGACTAGCACTAAAACATTCCAGGTGACTAAAATGTGAGTGAAACTAAATGAAAACGATTGAAGAGACTATGACTAAAACTAAAAGAAAAAGATTCTGCCCTAATGTATAGATACAAGCTCACAATGCGACACACATGCGACATTTGATTGATTGATTGAAATCTTTATTAACAGTTTGTAGAATTTACAGTACATTTTAAGCACGAACTCTGACTGTCAACTGTGAGTGGACGACCCAATTAAGCATTACACTTGTTTACAACAGGGTCCACATTGTTCAATTCATCAAATTCTGAGCTTTATAGATCTCAGATTCAGATTCAGATATACCTTTATTTGCCATTGTGTATACACATGTATAGGAATTAGTTTGGATGTTGACGTGTGCGTTCAATTCTTTCAAACAACAGACACAAGAAGCCAAGAGTTATGCGAACACATTGTGACCTTGTAGATCGGCTATTTTCAAATGGCCGAAATGTATAGGGCCGTGGTTAGTTTTGTGATAATCAAAATCTACAAAGTAACTAGTAAATAACACAAAGCAAACAAATGTAGTGAAGTAAAAAGTACAATATTTTCCTCTGAGGTGTAGTAGACTATACTAAGTAGAGTAAAAGTAAAAGTATAGGCTACTGAAAATTGGAAATACTCCAGTGAAGTGAAAGTATGGGCTGCCTCAAAATAAGTACAGTTAGGCCTATAAGTAAATACTTTACACCACTGCCAAATGGACCCTGCATGATGGGTCCATTTGGTTACTCCCACTCTCTCTCTCTCTCTCTCTCTCTCTCTCTCTCTCTCTCTCTCTCTCTCTCTCTCTCTCTCTCTCCCTCTCTCTGTGAGTTAAATGTTTTTTATAGTATAATACATTTGCATGTCATCTTTTTAAAGTGTTGCATCTAGTTTGAGATTTATGCCATGTGCATGCCTCGAATACCACGTTTGTATTTGTCATGATGCACAGAGAGAGGGGTCCACGACCAAATACATGTCAATTTGGCACAAAAATGTCTGAGAAATCAGCAAATGAAAAACACAAGTTGAATTTATCATTTTATAAATAGCCCAAATGCACCATGTCTCTGTACGTGTGTTTGCAATCCAAGTAACTCGAGCCCCACCGACTTCAAACTTTACACATAAGTTCCACACCACCGTTGAGATACACCGTTGTCCAGAAACACCACAAAAGGCTCTGGTCAGGCTCTGCTTCAGCCAATTGATTGCCTTGGCAACTTAACCAGTCCACTTTTCACAGACACAGGCAGACAGACACAGAGATCTCCATATGGGACACAGACAGACAGCACAGGCACACTGTCGCGTGCAGACGCGTCAGAAGAACCTGAAGCCCTTCTTCTTCGTGGGGTTTTTAGACAGCTGGTGGATGGAAAGAAGCTCCACCTCCGCGGCTGACTGACGCGATGGACAGATTCCCGGAAACGCTCTCCTCCGCGTCAGTCAGCCGCGGAGGTGGAGCTTCTTTTCCATCCACCAGCTGTCTAAAAACCGCACGAAGAAGAAGGGCTTCAGGTTCTTCTGACACATCTGCGCGCGACAGTGTGCCTGCGGGGAGTTCGGTTAAAACGGGTGCTATGACAACCGGTATTGCATACTATAGGTTCCCAACTTGCATCGTTCCCAAGTAGGCCGGTGGCCGACGGGCACAGGTCTAGTAAACTTAAATGTAATGAATTTATAAATAGCCCATTAACTAAAATGTCATGAATATATATCACTTTATAAATAGCCCATAAACCTAAATGTAATGAATGTTACATTTAAGTTCATGGGCAATTTATAAAGTGATATATGACTTTATAAATAGCCCATAAACTTACCATATTGCCGAATTTTGTGAAAAACGATTGCTCAGAACTGCCAAAACTGATAAAACTGCGGAATTTTCATGATAACAAATGGCTCTACGCCCTTTGGGCTTGAGCCCTTATAATAAAAATGAGCAACAAGCAACTATAAAATGGGGTTAAGCCCAAAAAGAAAAAAGCTACTATATGCAATATACAATGACCTATATAAGTTACATTGATGACTGAAATTATTTGAAGTAAATACAAAATCACACTGGGAGGGGCGCTCTTATCAACATACATCATCATACATCATGCAAGGTGTTGTCTGTCAACGCAAATCATAATCATCATTTTCTCATCGGAGATGAGATTTTGTGAAGAACGAAACGCAAAACTGCCAAAACGGCTAAAATGGTGGAATTTTCACTGAAACAATAAGGGGTCTATGCCCTTTGGCTTGACCCCTAATGTCATCATCATCATCATCATCATCATCATCATCATCATCATCATATTTGAACTGGGACCACCCTGAACAAGCACTTGGAATAGTAGGAGTTGAGACATTCAATTTGACTCAGACAAATATTGCATGTTAAAATAGCTGGTCTACAAACCCACACAACGCATGGCAAGCTTGTAGATCAGCTATTTTCACAATGTTTGTCTCTTTCTCATATTATTTGACCAACTAGCTTTTATAGAAAGTTTGTTGATTACTTTTGATGCAGTGATGATATTTGTTCCCTTTGGATATTTTGTTTTGGTATTCAGGTTCAGGTTCAGGTTCAAGTTTATTTGTTTAAATTAAAATGTAACCTTTTTAATAAAACCTTTATTAAAAGGTCTTCAAAAGTTATTCATTTTACATTTCACTGTCCTCCATGGGGACCCCATAAAATCATGTGGGGGTCCAGCCCAGACAGACAGACAGATAGACAGACAGACAGACAGACAGACAGACAGACAGACAGACAGACTAGAACTGCAACATAGTGCTTGTTCCTCTGCTTGTCATCTGGCGCCCTCTATCGCTGAAACAGAAAAAAAAGTGAAGAACAGTTTTGTATTCCGTCAGATTAATTTCTAGCCTGAAGCGCCACAGTCACTGTGGCGCAACCGGTTAGCGCGTTCGGCTGTTAACCGAAAGGTTGGTGGTTCGAGTCCACCCAGTGACGAACATGTTTTTACACCTTGAAAGCCTATGGAATTGGAAACACAATAACCTACCTGCCAGCGGTGGCCATAAATAAACAAACAGTAACCATGGAAACCAGACGAATCTGACAGTGCCGAAATAAATCGCCCTCATTCGGCAAATACATAAACATTTACCAGTGAGTAGCCCTGTAGCCTACTAGTCCAGTCATTATAGGCCAGAATTAGGCTAAACCTAGAACAAATTGCAACAGTAGCAAACTCAACTGATTTTGTATCTTACATATGTCCTGAATAACATACAAAAAGTCCCCTGAAATTGTCTGAGGGGAAAGTGTTGAAAATGACCTGTACAGTATGGCCACCATAGACATCCAATATAAGGCAAATAATTTCAAAATGTCCTTTTGCTTTAAGTAGCATGTGACATGTCAAACTAGGGTGTTTTCACGATGCTGAGTCCATTCCAAGCATTAGTTTTGCATAAAAACACTCCTTGGGCTAATAACAGTCATAGCCGTCATCACAAATGTGATGAGGTCAGCACATTTGGGCAAGTGGCTATGGCCGGTATTAGCCCAAGGACTGTTTTTATGCAAAACTAATGCTTGGAATGGACTCAGCATCGTGAAAACACCCTAATTTGACATGTCACATGCTACTTAAAGCAAAAGGAAATCTTGAAATTATTTGCCTTATATTGGATGTCTATGGTGGCCATACTGTACAGGTCATTTTCAACCCTTTCCCCTCAGACAATTTCAGGGGACTTTTTGTATGTTATTCAGGACATATGTAAGATACAAAATCAGCTGAGTTTGTTTTTTTGCAATTAGTTTGAGGTCAAATTACATTATTACTGGACTATACTCCAACTCCAGAAGAAAAGACTTGATTGCCAGACCGAATCAGCCGTTGGCAAATGGCTTATTAGCCAGGCTAACCCAGGCCAGCACTGAGGAGAGAGGGAGGGAGGGAGAGAGAGAGAGGGAGAGGGAGGCAGTGCATTATTGTGACTGTCCGTGCAAACACTGTCGTTATCTTTATTATTAGTTTACTTATTAGTTAATTATATATTCTATATTGCTTGATTATGTTGTATGTATACTGTATAGCCTATACCCTATAATATATAATGATTATCCTTAATTACTTAATTTTGTTCAGCTCACTGTTGTGAGCTGAGCTGTTTAATTGGCAGTTCAAACCGGAAATAAGGAAGGAAAAAAGTGTATTGTATTAAATTGAATTATTATTATTATTATCACTGAAGCTGTCATGTTTGCACTATGAATAAAAATAATACGTCAAAAAATTGTGACCAAATAAACCTTTGTCTTCAAGGTATCACAGTCTCTGTGGCGCAACCGGTTAGCGCGTTCGGCTGTTAACCGAAAGGTTGGTGGTTCGAGTCCACCCAGGGACGATACACGTTTTACACACAACTCCAGAAGATTCAAGAAGACGTACGTGATTGGCGGTTTGACCGTGGACATGGATGTGGGTCAGGTCACAACTGCAACTGCAGCCGTGTCCAGGGCGTTCATCTCCAGCTAGGTGACCCGGTTTGGCATGCCATCGGACCCGACTTCAGTTCACTTCTAAGCTGTGGAGAATCGTGGCTGAGACTGAGAGACGGGGAGTGAAACTCCATCCTACCAGTGTACAAGGGTTTTTAACTGTAGGCCTACAATATACAGTAGCCTATGTTGATTTCCTTCCCCCCCCCCTAGAAGCGTATATTTGTACGTCATTAAATGTCTGATGAATTGAAAATGGAGGACCCTGATGTAAACAAGTCTTACTTAGACCTGCACTATAAAAATAATATACATACAAACGTGACGTCCTAAAGACACTGACTACACTAGTCCAACCTGTGTTTCTTTTTTTATGATGATTTGAATTTTGTTATTTTTCATGTCTTGATTATATGAATTGAGTACCCCAGGACCTGAATGGAAACAGGACTAAGTGCTTGACTGTACTCTGTACTGTCTGTTTCTTCCTAATAAAGCTAGTAGACATATTTAGTAGTAGGCTATTCAGTCTGGCGGCTAGGCGGAAAGTCTGGTGAGTGGTGACGTCAGATTTGGGTCTAGTCTGCAGCAGCAAAGTCTCTGTGGCGCAACCGGTTAGCGCGTTCGGCTGTTAACCGAAAGGTTGGTGGTTCGAGTCCACCCAGGGACGATACACGTTTTAACCTAAGATTTTAACACCGATCGTTTCGCTTCTTGCCCAGCAGAGAGAGAGAGAGAGAGAGAGAGAGAGAGAGAGAGAGAGAGAGACTTACAAATCATTGTGTGTACTGTGTAGTGACTATAGTGTATACACTGTTTATACGGTAGGACTACATAGAAATACTGTTCATATAAACAGAGCAACTAACTTTAATATACATTTTAATAAATTGCTGCTACTTTAAATTATTTTATACAAAGTGAAAGTGAATGCAAAAACATTGAAATAGCCTATAGGCCTACTGCTGTCAACTTTCTAAAGTATTTACGTTAGCAAATACTTTTGAAAGTTGACATCCTATATGGATGTATCTCTGACAGAAAATGCACAATATTTTTATAGTTCCACAAGACAGTAGGCCTATGACTCAAAGTGTTAATGAACACAGAGCTGTTTTCACCTTTATTTTATTCCTATTTATATTCAATATTTATTTGTACATACATTGTTTTATCTTGACTTTTTTGTTCCACTTTTTAATATCACGTTTATCTTCATTGAAACATTCTGTGGCGCGCCGGTAGCCCGGCACACCTGGACTTGTATTTTATTGTGACAAAAAAAACGGTGACTTATTTCAGGGCTGGTCTACTTGGTCTCTCTTTGTCTTTTGGCGTCCTCTGTTGCTGTAAAAGTGAAAGTGCAACATGAAGTTAGGTAGAATTGGGGATGCAGCAAGGCTCAGCAAAGCTCACACGAACATAAATAATTATTGTAGAAGCCATCCTCACTGTTTTGTATGTGTATTTATTGTCTCCACCAGGCCGAAGGCATGTGGGGAGAGTATGTTTTGCACTCCGTCCGTCCGCGTGTCCGTCCGTCCGTCCGTCCGTGTGTCCGTGAACAGCTAATCTCGGCCACCGTTAACCCGGTCGATGCCATATTTTGCACACACACCCCCTGGATGCCAACGATGAACCTCTGCCCCAAACTTTCCAGAACGGCCTGTTATAGCGCCACCAGGAGGCCGCTTTGTGCAAAACAAGTTTTTGCACAGTACACCTACAGATTTTGTCCAAACATCACGCAAATTGGTACACAGTCTCTCTAGAGCCATTCAACGAAACGGGTCTTTCAGATTTATCAGACTCCATCCTGATTGGTTAAGATTGGCTTCCAAAGTTCACAGGAGTGCTCAGTTTCAAACAAAATGCTGCAAATCATGAACACATCGCGTGATTTCCGTGAAATTGTGCACCCACATTCCCACTAGGCCGAGGACGAAATGCCACATGAACAACTTCAACTCAGCCTCAAGGTGGCGCTATAACTGGCCGAAAAGTGTTTTTACCTCTAACTGCACGGATCTGTGGATAACCTGGTGGAGACCTGTGCCCGGAAGGGCACTTTTTTTAAGGCTCTGTTCCATTCTAGTCAAACAGAGTGGTTTGTGGGTGCTGCTATTGTGCATGTTGGCTCACTGGAAACACTATGCTACACCAGTGGGTCTCAAAAGTGTCTTTGAGTGGGTTCCAAATGGCTGCATACTGGTGTGTAACTCTGAGTGTATAAATGTACACACTGTACATTTTGTACACTCAGAGTTACTGTGGGGGTCCTTGGAATTAAAAAGTTTGAGAACCACTGTAGGCTATACACTCGGAACAGAGCCTTAATTAGTATCATCGGTAACACCTGTGAAGGAAGTATAGGGAAGGGGCCCAGAAGAGTTATTCTGTCATGTGCATTTATATAGCCTGCTGCAATTCGGGATCAGCTATGCATGTCCTCAAGTTTCATATTAATGAAACTTTCTGTCATTATGGGCTGTGTCGAAAAATATATTCCCACAGACAACATTCTCCAAGTTCAGGCAAACTGCAGGACTGAACTATGAAAACTTCCTTTGGTGACAGGTGCAAGTGGTGCGAGGTAATTAATTATTGGGTGATAGTACAAACTGAGCACAATAGTAGCCTACAACTTTTAACTTTGAAAGTGATATGGCTGTTTATAGCCTTTTAGACTATATGGATATGGACTACATGATAGATATATGATAGCCTATAGGCAGCCTAGGCAAGACTATTTTAGGCTATCACAGCCTTTCTGGAACTACCTCCAAGTTCCAACCACCAACCATCTTTTACAAAAACAACTCCACAGAGTAAACAATAAGAAGAAGTGCCACGACAGTAGAAAAACCTCCTGGTACATTTCGATTTCACATTGCATAGCACATATTGCACTGTATGGTGCAGGTAGACTAACTGTTCCATAAACAAGTGGTGAAGATTAAGGTTAAGGCTCACTGTCATCTGCTCATAAATCAGCAGGCTTTTATTTGACACAAGTGCCAAAGCTGACACCTGGTAGCTACCTATATGAACTGCAGACTTATTGAGTTATCCAACGGCACTTTTGCAGGCTCATCAGTAGCCTGATAATTATAGGCTACACACATTTACAAAGAGACCACGAGAGAGACCCAACCAAAAAAGACATATTACCACTCTTCTAATTTCAAAACCATCCAAGTGGTTTGCCGCAGTTTACTATGAAAACATGCATTTCCCATCAGTCGTTCGGTCGGTCACATACGGTCGGCCATATATGTTGTTTTGGTGACCGGCTTTGTCTGTGTTTTTGTTGATCATAATTAGTAAAAAATGATTAATGATCAACATTACATCCACGGGGGCGCAAAAAATAAGAATTAAATAATTAATTTGAAAAAGTGTGTGGCCTGGCTATATATGAGGGTAATATGCGCGTGACATCATCATCAAACCAGAAATGCAGGAATGCTTATACAGAGTGGCAAAAAAGTATCCTTTCTAGCCTTGACAACTCACAAAATGCCACTCAATTTGCCACTCGATTTGCCGTTCACTTCATGCATGCGCATACCCTCGATTCATCTCCCGACCTGATTTGGTTTACCAGTCCGGCCCCATGGTTGATTTCTCTTTGTAACTATAGGCTATATAGTAACTAAAGTTGTCAAATAATCTATGACATGACAACATAATTGTATATAGTTTGTAGGGGGGTCCCTGCTTCATCTGTCTCTCAGCTAAGGGGTCCCTCATATACAGTGGGATATGTAGGGGGGGGTCCCTGCTTCATCTGTCTCTCAGCTAAGGGGTCCCTCATATACAGTGGGATATGTAGGGGGGGGGTCCCTGCTTCATCTGTCTCTCAGCTAAGGGGTCCCTCATAGGCCTATGTAGGGGGGTCCCTGCTTCATCTGTCTCTCAGCTAAGGGGTCCCTCATAGGCCTACGTAGGGGGGTCCCTGCTTCATCTGTCTCTCAGCCAAGGGGTCCTTATGGGCTAAAACATGTTGAAGACTCCTGACCTATAGTCTATAGACATATACTTCTTTCACAATAACGGTTGCATGACAAACTCATCGCAGATCAGATCTTTCACCTCCGTATCGTCCTTTCAATCGATAAAAGCGAGCAGTCATGGTGACAGTGGCGGCATTGCCCAACAGCCCTAGCTCGATCGCTCACCATGATCAAAAATACTGTTTGTTCACGCCAGTGCTGATTTCGTCAACTGGAACTATGACTATGACGAAATATGTCCGTCGGCTACCTTTTTACACAGAGGAAAGGTTGAATAAAATCGAAATAAAAATAAAGATTTACGATGACTAAGACTAAATATATTGACAATTTCGTAAAATAAAATAAAAACTACACTAAAATGTTAGGGAGGCACGAGTGGAGAAGAGATCCAAATGGACCCGTGGGTCTACTTGGTTCCATTTCAAAGCTCTTAGAGTTAAGGAGGTCTTTGCGAATGAAACATTTGGTACTGCAGGACTCCTAATATGCCATAGTGTAAATCAATGTCATACTGTACATAAATATGCTGAAGAAAACCTGGAGACTTTTACTGACAACAAGCAGCATCAAGGCCCACCAAGATTTTAGTCGACTAAAATCTTATGATATTTAGTCAACTAAAACTAGACTAAACACTAAAACATTCCAGGTGACTAAAATATGAAAAAAACAATTTTTTTGCTGCCAAAAACAACACTGGTCCAGACTGAGTAGGGACATAGTGATGACCCCTGAACTGCTCTGTGAAGCACTTCTACGCTGTTTGCTTTGCACTCAGGCCCCTTTTTCCACCAGTTGGTTCCCAATGGTTCATTTCTTTTTGGTTCTTAGTCCATGAGCCAGAGCTCCAACATTGGAACGTTAATTATGAATTGAGTGCGGGGCAAAACTATCCCTTATTGTTTATACAGGCCCGGCCCTTCCTACAGGCCACACATTTATTTTTTATTTATTCTTTTACTCCCAGAAACTGCCCAGTGTCCCCCCAGTGCCTCCCCAATGTCTGCCCAGGGCCTCCCTAGTGAGACCCCAATGCCTCCACTGTCCCCAGTGTCCCCCAATGCCTCCACTGTCCCCCCAATGCCTCCACTGTCCTCAGTGTCCCCCCAATGCCTCCACTGTCCTCAGTGTCCCCCCAATGCCTCCACTGTCCTCAGTGTCCCCCCAATGCCTCCACTGTCCCCAGTGTCCCCCCAATGCCTCCACTGTCCTCAGTGTCCCCCCAATGCCTCCACTGTCCCCAGTGTCCCCCAATGCCTCCACTGTCCCCAGTGTCCCCCCAATGCCTCCACTGTCCTCAGTGTCCCCCCAATGCCTCCACTGTCCCAAGTGCCCCCTCAGTGCCTCCCCAGTGGGGGGGGGGGGGGGTGTTTATAGGATCAATATAAGTAAACGGTAGCAGCTTTTTCATATTTTCTTTTTTTTACATATTTAAAATAAAATAACATTTGTACTACAATAAATCATTGTCTCCGTGTATGAGGAAGTGTCATGGTGACAACGACCCGTGTGTTTTTGCCCACACTCAATTCATAATTAACGGTCCAATTGTGGAGCTCTGGCTCATGGACTATAAGAACCAAAAGAACCGGTTCCCATTGGGAACCAACCGGTGGAAATGATTTCTATATTAATGTAATCTAGAAATCATAGATTACTCTAATAGTTAATCTATTAGATTCATGTAACTTTCCTCCTCTACCCTGTATTTCATTGAACCCGGTTTCCTGCTCGAGTGCTGATTTTGATCTTACCACTGAGCTAACGCTTGCTCAGGGGATAAATTTAATCTTGACCATCAGGTCACAATTCGTGCCAGATCCTATAGGCTGTCTGGGTGACCCATGACCTTATGCCAACTAAACGTCTCAGTAGAAGTGCAGGACATTGCTTTCTCTCAAAGACTCTTTTACATTTAGAATGAGCTTTTATATCATTGAAGTACTTTGCCGGGTGTTAATTGTCGTGCATGTATGTATATTGTATTAATATTGTCTTGTCTGTATGCTATGTGACCCGAGAAAATAAAATCCCTTGTGGATAATAAAAACACCTGTATCTAATCTACCGTATTCTATAAATCCCTATCGCACAAAGATTTGGCAGCCCCATCCCTGTTGTAACTCCGATGACCTCGCCCTCATAGGGGGTCCCGGAACCCCCAACACGTTGAAGACCCATGCATTTGAGCGCGACGATGGCGATGAGCGCCATCAGAAAACGAGAAACGTGTGTCGTGTCTGTGTCCGTGGAGATAAGGCCTTGTGTGTGTGACCACATATCCTGGATGTTACGACATGTGATCGCTATCGCAGATACAACACAGTGGTGAAATACACAACAACAACAACACAATGACTAAACAAGTCCATGCAGAAGCTATAAAACGCTGGTGTGGTTCCGGGAGAACACACCGCGAGCTGTCAACCTTCAGACACACCCTTCACCTTCCTCTGGAATCTCAACAACCCTCGCTGGCACTAGCTGGTCTTTCAAGTCATCACTTTCTCATAGACGCCGTCCGTTGGAAAGGTAAGAAATAAATGTTGACGTGTTGAGTTATGATGATTCTATAAACGTCATCTTTTACTACGTAATGCTACCGATAAAATATACCTTGGCCAGGCTGCCTGTTTGTACACTGCATGATAATGTGACAGAATTAAATAGCTAAATAGCATTTAGAAACATAACATTACACTGACTTAGACTCTGAGTTGAAACCAACTGAGGTTGTAATCAGGGCAATCATAGCGTTTTCCATTGGTTATTGTCTCCACCAGGCCGAAGGCATGTGGGGAGAGTATGTTTTGCACTCCGTCCGTCCGTGTGTCCGTCCGTGTGTGTGTGGCCGAAGGCATGTGGGGAGAGTATGTTTTGCACTCCGTCCGTCCGTGTGTCCGTCCGTGTGTGTGTGTGTGTGTGTGTGTGTGTGTGTGTGTGTGTGTGTGTGTGTCCGTCCGTCCGTTAGTAGCTAATCTCGGCCACCGTTAACCCGGTCATGCCAAATTTTGCACACACACTCCCTGGATGCCAACGATGAACCTCTGCCCCAAACTTTCCAGAACGGCCTGTTATAGCGCCACCAGGAGGCCGCTTTGTGCAAAACAACTTTTTGCACAGTACACCTACATATTTTGTCCAAACATCACGCAAATTGGTACACAGTCTCTCTACAGCCATTCAACAAAACCGGTCTTTCAGATTTCTCAGACTCCATCCTGATTGGTTAAGATTGGCTTCCAAAGTTCACAGGAGTGCTCAGTTTCAAACAAAATGCTGCAAATCATGAACACATCGTGTGATTTCCTTGAAATTGTGCACCCACATTCCCACTAGGCCGAGGACGAAATGCCACATGAACAATTTCAACTCAGCCTCAAGGTGGCGCTATAACTGGCCGAAAAGTGTTTTTACCTCTAACTGCACGAATCTGTGGATCACTTTGTATGCCAACTCCCTAGAGGCCAAGGAAAAACCTTTGTCTGGAATTTTTCACATCTGCTCTTTATAGCGCCACCAGGAGGCCCACATATGTAAAACACATTTTCTATTATTACTCCTTCAGATTTCATCCAAATTTCACGCAAATCGGTACACATGATCTCCATAGTCATGTGATCAACACAGGTTTGTTTGATTTCTCATATTCCATCCTGATTGGCCACGATTGGCTCCTACAGTTTTCAGGAGTAGCAAATGATGGCCACAACTCGGCAGCGTCCGATTGCGATGAAACTGTGCACGCATATTCCCACTAGGCTGAGGAAGAATCCTGGTGGAGACCTGTGCCGATTGGCACTTTATCTAGTTGTTATTGTTATTTTTCCTCAGTTTGTTATTGTTATTTTTCCTCAGTTTTGCCGTCAGCTGTGTTAAAGAGAACGTTCCTGAACATGAAGATTTTCACTCTGTGTCTGTGTGCTGTTATACCTCTGATGGCATCTGCAGTGAGTAAGTGTGTGCGATGTGCGTGTGTCCGTGCGTGCGTATGTATGTATGTATGTATGTATGTATGTATGTATGTATGTATGTATGTATGTATGTATGTATATGGTCTATATGAGATACACCCTCTTATTATACATTACTAACGTAACTATGTCCATAATCTGTATCCTTTACAGAATGTCACTTTCCATGGAGGCAGTTTGGAAATCAGTGTTATTTGTTCAAAGACCATCCAAAGACCTGGGCTCAGGCTGAGGTAAGGCTTTATTAAGACCTCTAGACTCAGGCTGAGGTAAGGCTTTATTAAGACCTCTAGACTCAGGCTGAGGTAAGGCTTTATTAAGACCTCTAGACTCAGGCTGAGGTAAGGCTTTATTAAGACCACTAGACTCAGGCTGAGGTAAGGCTTTATTAAGGCCTCTAGACTCAGGCTGAGGTAAGGCTTTATTAAGGCCTCTAGACTCAGGCTGAGGTAAGGCTTTATTAAGACCTCTAGACTCAGGCTGAGGTAAGGCTTTATTAAGACCTCTAGACTCAGGCTGAGGTAAGGCTTTATTAAGGCCTCTAGACTCAGGCTGAGGTAAGGCTTTATTAAGGCCTCTAGACTCAGGCTGAGGTAAGGCTTTATTAAAGGAGAATTCCATGCTAGAATGCTTTCTTATCTTTCTTACCTTTCTTTGTAGTTGTTACGTCCCCACCAAAGAGGTCCAGGTGTTTTTTTGTGCAAAAACTCCTTATTGGCTATTTTCCCTACCATAAGCCCTCAATGAATTGCATTGCATTGAATGGGAATTGAATGGGGCTATGGGGTGTTATGCTAGTTCGCTTATTATAATTATAATTATAATTATAATTTTGAGCGATGGAAATAAGCAAATTAGCACAACACCCCATAGCCCCATTCAATTCCCATTCAATTCAATGCAATTCATTTAGGGCTTATGGTAGGGGAAATAGCCAATAAGGAGCTTTTGCACAAAATAACACCTGGACCTCTTTGGTGGGGACGTAACAACTACAAAGAAAGGTAAGAAAGCATTTTAGTATGGAATTCTCCTTTAAGACCTCTAGACTAGGCTGTGCGTGCGTGCGTGCGTGCGTGCGTGCGTGCGTGCGTGCGTGCGTGCGTGTGTGTGTGTGTGTGTGTGTGTGTGTGTGTGTGTGCGACCCCATTCAATGTGAAACACATTCACACATACTATCCATGTCTGTGTGTCTGTGCAGAAATATTGCATAAGCCAGGGAGGCCACCTGACATCAGTCCACAGCGCTGTGGAATACAACTTTCTGCAGAGTCTGACCAGACGTTACGCCTGGATAGGAGGCTATGAAGGAGGACAGGTGAACAAGATAACTTTATATCGCTGACATATAAGCATGGGTTCTACATAAACATGTGTTCTGTTCTGTCTGCATGTACTGTATGTGTTAGGGGCAGAAGAAGGATTTCCATAACACTGCAATATTCATTGGCTCATATCTTTCACTTGAGAAGACAAGAAAAGCCCAAATCTTTCTCTAGATATTGGCCCCTAGTACCGTAAAATGAAACGCATTAATTTACAAGAAGTTTACTACACATTGAGAGAATGTAGAAGATTGTAGAAGATTAACGTTTGCCTGTTGTCTCTCCTATTTAACATCAATACAGCATGGAATTGTGTGAAATCTTAAACGACATCAAAATATGCTTAGGTTTTGGGTCTGCGATGCTAAAGGTCATGGTGGTCTGTGGCTCAAATGTAGAATATAAATAATGGGCCAGTCTTGATATGAAAAGGGTTGAATCCCACTTATTTCCAGGAGAATCTGTGGTTCTGGAGTGATGGAACAAGGTTTCAGTATCATAACTGGGCCTACGGACAACCATCCGGAGGTCAACACTGTTTGGCCATGAACTGGGGTGGTAAGTGTGTGACCGGCTGTGCAAAAGTGGTTGTTTAAATATTTGTGTTCTGCATTGTGTTGTGTGTGTGTGTGTGTGTGTGTGTGTGTGTGTGTGTATATATATATATATATATATATATATATATATATATATATATATATATATAGTCCTGTGGTCTGTGGACCATATAGCATTTTAATCTGAGATGCTCTCTCCTGAACTCTGCACTCTGCACTCTCTCTTTCTCTCACTGAGACAATCATTCTAGGAGATTATAATACACACATTTTCAAATCATTATCCAGATTCTGTAACCTACAGTATATAGCTTCACTCAACTGATAAAGCACGTTACTACTAGGCCAGCGTCTCACTCCACCATTGACCTAATATTGACATCCGACCCGGACAAAATCACACAAGTTTAAGTGACCATAACACCATCTTAAAAAAAGAATATTCCAGTGATGCTCTCACAGCAGCTCTAGAAGAAATGGACTGGTCAAACATACTACATTGCACCTCAGTGGAAGACGCTTGGACTTGATTTAAAATAACATCTTTGGCTATTCTGGATAGCGTTGCTCCCACAAAAGTGGTGAGGGTCAGGGCCCGTACAGAGACATGGATGAGGGGGGAAATACTGCATGCCATCAAACTGAGAAACAAATACTACTCTGAATATAAGTTATATAACCAAAACTAAAATGTCCAAGCACATGAAAAATGTTTTAAAAAAAACAACAACTGTGAGATGGAGGATGACTGATTTAAGAAGTCAAACCTGGCGTGAGTCAAATTAGAACTGGACTCAGAGCTGGGTGTGGCTGCACACCTGTTGTGCATCATGGACTTGATCAGGATAAATCAGTCATCTCCACAAACACTCAAGAGAGAGCGTCTGTCCGGACAGTGGGGAGCTATCGCCTCTCCTGTGTAAAATGTCATATGTTGTGTTATTCCTTGCACTGCGAGGAATAAACCAGTCTACTTAAGAAAGCTGCCCTGTGTTGTGTCCTTCCTTGCCCTGGGTAGTGACTAGTCGGTCACAACAACGAAATATAGTAAAGAGATTAATCACAAAACGCCAAAAAAGACTTCATTAATGATAATATTGAAACAAACAACACCCAGAAAGATTATGGGGGAGGCTCTAAACAAAGATTATTGGGCAGAATCTCCTCCTTTCTTAACCAAAGGGCCCTCAGGACCGTAGCTGGAGCCCTCATACTGCCCATTTTGACTATGCTTATACGTCCTGGTTCTCTAACATCTCAATGGCACAGAAAACTAAGCTCCAAACTTCCCAAAACAAACTAATCCGACTTCTTCTACACCTAGGGCCCATGATCCACCTATATGCGGAACATTTTGACAGCATAGGCTGGCTCAGGGTGGAAGACAGAGACAAGCAATTGAAGATGGGCCTGACTTTCAAAATTGTAAATGCAACTTTACCCTCCATGCCCTCAGCACCCACTTACAGTACTTGACAAATTACTTTAAAAAGTGTGTATGAGTGCATGGGACCCGAATGGAAACAAGCAAGGTCTTTCTTCGGTGTGGACAAGATGCTTGACTGTACATTGTGCTGTTTGCATTTGTGTGTTGTCTAATAAAATATTCAATCAATCAATATCTCTCTCTCTCTCTCTCTCTCTCGCTCTCGTCTCTGACGGGTGTCTGTCTGTCTGTGTGTTCAACAGGGTACAAACGCTGGGACGATGGTTGGGTCCGTCAAAAACAACCCTTCATCTGTGCCAAGAAGTGACATCACACTTACTGCCCAGTGATATCACACTTACTGCCCAGTGACATCACCCTTACTGCCCAGTGACATCACACCCAGTGACATCACACTTACTGCCCAGTGACATCACACTTACTGCCCATGATATTATGGAGAAAAAACGGGGGGAAAAACCATACAGTATACTTCAGCCCTATATATACATTTCGGCCATTTGAAAATTGCTGATCTACAAGCTCACAATGCGTCGCATCGCACATTTGAAAACTTGAAATGGCACATTCTGCATAATGGATACTATTACTTTTAGTACTTTAAATACATTTTGATACCAATACTTTTGTATACTTTCACTCAAGTACATTTTGAATTCCAGACCTTTACTTATAACGGAGTAGTTCTATATTGCAGTACAGATACTTTTACTTAAGTAAAGTTACTTGAGTACTTTTTCCACCACTGCATACTTTACCAGTGGAGGGAAGCCATGCATGGAGATTTGATAAGCACACATGAAAGATTATAGCAAAGAGCCAAAGCAGTTTTAGAACTTTTAACTACTATTAATGTAGGGTTTTCCTATAGGGTCCTTGAAACTCAGGATTTTATTGTCATCCCAATAATAAATTAATTCAATTGTATATTTTGTGTGAAACTATGGGGTTCATGTTGTTCATGTGTGTAGTAGGGTATACAATAAAGTCAGATATACTATATACATATATGTGTGTGTGTGTGTGTGTGTGTGTGTGTGTGTGTGTGTGTGTGTGTGTGTGTGTGTGTGTGTGTGTGTGTGTGTGTGTGTGTGTGTGTATACTGTATATATATATATATTTATTTATTTATTATTCCGTGGTGACACATAGATGTGTTTTTGTGTATGTAGTTGTTGCACCTTTTGACCTCAGTCATTTCACACAGGTTAGTTTTAATATAGCCACTTATTTCCAGGAGAATCTGTGGTTCTGGAGTGATGGAACAAGGTTTCAGTATCATAACTGGGCCTACGGACAACCATCCGGAGGTCAACACTGTTTGGCCATGAACTGGGGTGGTAAGTGTGTGACCGGCTGTGCAAAAGTGGTTGTTTAAATATTTGTGTTCTGCATTGTGTTGTGTGTGTGTGTGTGTGTGTGTGTGTGTGTGTGTGTGTGTGTGTGTGTGTGTGTGTGTGTGTGTGTGTGTGTATATATATATATATATATATATATATATATATATATATATATATATATAGTCCTGTGGTCTGTGGACCATATAGCATTTTAATCTGAGATGCTCTCTCCTGAACTCTGCACTCTGCACTCTCTCTTTCTCTCACTGAGACAATCATTCTAGGAGATTATAATACACACATTTTCAAATCATTATCCAGATTCTGTAACCTACAGTATATAGCTTCACTCAACTGATAAAGCACGTTACTACTAGGCCAGCGTCTCACTCCACCATTGACCTAATATTGACATCCGACCCGGACAAAATCACACAAGTTTAAGTGACCATAACACCATCTTAAAAAAAGAATATTCCAGTGATGCTCTCACAGCAGCTCTAGAAGAAATGGACTGGTCAAACATACTACATTGCACCTCAGTGGAAGACGCTTGGACTTGATTTAAAATAACATCTTTGGCTATTCTGGATAGCGTTGCTCCCACAAAAGTGGTGAGGGTCAGGGCCCGTACAGAGACATGGATGAGGGGGGAAATACTGCATGCCATCAAACTGAGAAACAAATACTACTCTGAATATAAGTTATATAACCAAAACTAAAATGTCCAAGCACATGAAAAATGTTTAAAAAAAAACAACAACTGTGAGATGGAGGATGACTGATTTAAGAAGTCAAACCTGGCGTGAGTCAAATTAGAACTGGACTCAGAGCTGGGTGTGGCTGCACACCTGTTGTGCATCATGGACTTGATCAGGATAAATCAGTCATCTCCACAAACACTCAAGAGAGAGCGTCTGTCCGGACAGTGGGGAGCTATCGCCTCTCCTGTGTAAAATGTCATATGTTGTGTTATTCCTTGCACTGCGAGGAATAAACCAGTCTACTTAAGAAAGCTGCCCTGTGTTGTGTCCTTCCTTGCCCTGGGTAGTGACTAGTCGGTCACAACAACGAAATATAGTAAAGAGATTAATCACAAAACGCCAAAAAAGACTTCATTAATGATAATATTGAAACAAACAACACCCAGAAAGATTATGGGGGAGGCTCTAAACAAAGATTATTGGGCAGAATCTCCTCCTTTCTTAACCAAAGGGCCCTCAGGACCGTAGCTGGAGCCCTCATACTGCCCATTTTGACTATGCTTATACGTCCTGGTTCTCTAACATCTCAATGGCACAGAAAACTAAGCTCCAAACTTCCCAAAACAAACTAATCCGACTTCTTCTACACCTAGGGCCCATGATCCACCTATATGCGGAACATTTTGACAGCATAGGCTGGCTCAGGGTGGAAGACAGAGACAAGCAATTGAAGATGGGCCTGACTTTCAAAATTGTAAATGCAACTTTACCCTCCATGCCCTCAGCACCCACTTACAGTACTTGACAAATTACTTTAAAAAGTGTGTATGAGTGCATGGGACCCGAATGGAAACAAGCAAGGTCTTTCTTCGGTGTGGACAAGATGCTTGACTGTACATTGTGCTGTTTGCATTTGTGTGTTGTCTAATAAAATATTCAATCAATCAATATCTCTCTCTCTCTCTCTCTCTCTCGCTCTCGTCTCTGACGGGTGTCTGTCTGTCTGTGTGTTCAACAGGGTACAAACGCTGGGACGATGGTTGGGTCCGTCAAAAACAACCCTTCATCTGTGCCAAGAAGTGACATCACACTTACTGCCCAGTGATATCACACTTACTGCCCAGTGACATCACCCTTACTGCCCAGTGACATCACACCCAGTGACATCACACTTACTGCCCAGTGACATCACACTTACTGCCCATGATATTATGGAGAAAAAACGGGGGGAAAAACCATACAGTATACTTCAGCCCTATATATACATTTCGGCCATTTGAAAATTGCTGATCTACAAGCTCACAATGCGTCGCATCGCACATTTGAAAACTTGAAATGGCACATTCTGCATAATGGATACTATTACTTTTAGTACTTTAAATACATTTTGATACCAATACTTTTGTATACTTTCACTCAAGTACATTTTGAATTCCAGACCTTTACTTATAACGGAGTAGTTCTATATTGCAGTACAGATACTTTTACTTAAGTAAAGTTACTTGAGTACTTTTTCCACCACTGCATACTTTACCAGTGGAGGGAAGCCATGCATGGAGATTTGATAAGCACACATGAAAGATTATAGCAAAGAGCCAAAGCAGTTTTAGAACTTTTAACTACTATTAATGTAGGGTTTTCCTATAGGGTCCTTGAAACTCAGGATTTTATTGTCATCCCAATAATAAATTAATTCAATTGTATATTTTGTGTGAAACTATGGGGTTCATGTTGTTCATGTGTGTAGTAGGGTATACAATAAAGTCAGATATACTATATACATATATGTGTGTGTGTGTGTGTGTGTGTGTGTGTGTGTGTGTGTGTGTGTGTGTGTGTGTGTGTGTGTGTGTGTGTGTGTGTGTGTGTGTGTGTGTGTGTGTGTATACTGTATATATATATATATTTATTTATTTATTATTCCGTGGTGACACATAGATGTGTTTTTGTGTATGTAGTTGTTGCACCTTTTGACCTCAGTCATTTCACACAGGTTAGTTTTAATATAGCTGTCTAGGCTATAACACATTTTGGTATAGCCCAGTAGCTTATGATGAATTGAACAAGGTGGACCCTCTTGTAAACAAGTGTAGTGCTTTATTGGGTCGTCCACTCACAGTTAACAGTTTTTTGTATTGAGTCGTGCTTAAAATGTAGGCTACAGTAATTCTGCAAACTGTTAATAAATACTTCAATCAATCAATGAAAAAGCCAGCTATATTAAAACTAACCTGACTCCACCACATGGGGGCGGTATTGATCCACAAGTTCAACACTATCTTCTGGGCTCCTTCAGCGATTAATTGGGCTACAGCTGTGGTTTTCAACCAGTGGTCCGGGGACCACCAGTGGTCCTTGAGGGGGTCCCAGGTGGTCCCCAGTACAACCCAGTGGTCCGAGGACCACCAGTGGTCCAAAAAGTGGTCCTTGAGGGACCACTGGTCCAGCATGGAATTGTGGACAAATTATTAAGCGACAAAATATTCAAAGTCTTGGTTCTGAAAGGCTAAATTTCATCATGGTGCCGGTCTGTGGTCCAAATGCAGAATAACGTGCCCCGGGGCACAGGTCTCCACCAGGGCAGGTCAGGTTGTGGCCTCCTGGTGATGCTATAATAGGCCAATATGAAAAGGGTGCCATTTCTTCTTATGCCTTCGATGACCATTGGATGATGAGGCATTTTGTTCCAAAAATGTGTTTTGCAAAAATCCACCTGTGGCCAATGTGAAAAGGGTGGGATATATTCCTTAGCCTATAGTAGGAAAGTCTGTGAAAGATTTCAGGTAAATTGCACGCTGCGTTCATGATTTGAGGCATTTTGTTCAAAACGGGGCCAATCCTGCAAACTTTGAAAGCCAATGCTAGCCAATTAGGATGGAATATGAAATATCGGACAGATCTGTCTTGAACACATGATTATTGAGGTTCATCGTTGGCATCCAGTGAGTGTGTGTGCAAAACTTGGCATTTACCGGGTTAACGGTGCCGGATATTAGCTGTACACAGACGGACGCACACGCACACACACACACACACACACACACACACACACACACACACACACACACACACACACACACACACACACACACACACACACACACACACACACACACACACACACACACACACACACAGTCACACACACACACACACACACACACACACACACACACACACACACACACACACACACACACACACACACACACACACACACACACACACTCTCCCCACCAAAGTTCACAGGAGTGCTCAGTTTCAAACAAAATTTATCCAACCACCAGATGAAGGCAAGCTGCAATGTCCTACATTCCTATCCTGGTGGAGACCTGTGCCCAGAAGGGCACTTTTTCTAGTTATTATTATTATTATCACAATTGTTGTAGTTATCATTTGGCATTATTGGGTATTGGTTTGATGGGCTATTATGTATTTGAAACAAAGGAAATAGAGCATGCACCTCCACTCTAGCCCAGGTGCTAGACAAAAGGCAGTACAAGAGAAAAAATAGAGTCTGCAACACTGGTATGAAATGTGTGTCCTATGTGTCCTATCCTGAAATCAATGTGTATTATTGTGCTTAAATATTGCATATTGTGTACACATTCTGTACCTGTTGTATTTTTGTATATTTAAACCTGTCATGTTTATTATTATTATTGTGACATTGGAAACTGGCTAATTGGTTTGGGCTTAGGTGGCATGAGTCACCACCCATCGTTAGAGCCAATCAGTTGTACCCCTTCCTGTATATAGGTACACACCCATTCCCTGTCACACTATTCCTGAAGAAGATCCTAAGGGATGGAAACGTTGAATCAAATAAACCAGTGGAGCTGAGTTTTTCATACCAGTGTTGCAGACTCTATTTTTTCCCCTATTATGTATTTGAATCACTGTTTGGACACCAAGGGCACCTCCCCAGGCCTAACTGATTGATGGAGAGCATATGTGGGCCTGGGTGATTGGGGAGCGGCATGCACCTGGTGGACAAACCAGTTTTTACCAGACAGACAACACAGAAGATATAAATGCCAGAAGGAGCTGTTTGTAATGTACCATCACTGCACTTTAAAGGAAAGTAAATACAAACCAAAAATGACATTGAACCTGTGGACAATGTGTTTCTTTGACCTGCGTACATCCATAGCCCCTAGGTGCATCAGTGGGTTTGTTGGCTATGGTAGAAATGTTTGGAACCAACAAAGAGCCACAACAATTATTATCGACTCAATCTAATTTTAAACGCTACAAGGATCAAACTAACATCTTGTGTAGCCTACACATAATAAACCTCTCCATCAAACAGGGACAGGTCCCTGAAGATTTAAAACTTGCCAAAGGAACCCCCTGCACAAGAAAGGGAGCAAATTAGACCGCCCTATTTCTATTCTTAGCTCCATCTCGAAAGTGGTCTATGAATGTACGAATTCCAATCCTTCTTCAGAACATCCCACTCCACGGACACATGCCTCCTCTA
Organism: Protomyctophum parallelum; assembly: GCF_964188405.1. NCBI lineage: Eukaryota > Metazoa > Chordata > Actinopteri > Myctophiformes > Myctophidae > Protomyctophum > Protomyctophum parallelum. Next base: position 37,746,890 of record NC_139716.1, read on the forward strand.
TTTGAGTGACCACATCAAACATGATGTGGATGCTGGCAAATGCTGTGGCATGGTCAAGCTGGACCTCCAAAAGGCTTTTTGACACTGCTGTGAACCACTCCATACTGGTTAACAAGCAATTGGTTTTGATAGAACATCAGTGAGCTCGATGCAATCGGGAGAGAACAGATGGTAGAGGTGAACGGAACACTGCCCCCCACACTCTTGGTTAGAGTGGGTGACAATATTAACACACAATAAGTGTCCATCCTGGAGGAACATAATCAAAAAAGTCAACCAAAGAATAAGATTCATTTTAAGGATCTCCTCACTGGTCAACAAAAACACCTTGAAGACCCTAACAGGAGCCTTCATACAAGGTTTCTTTGACTATGTATGCACCTCTTGGTACCACAGCACCTCAAAGGCCATTAAAACTAGGCTCCAGACTTCCCAAAACAAACTGGCCAGGCTACTACTTGGCCTCACTCCCCGAACCCCTTCCCACTTTTACAGGCTGGAATGGCTTAGAGTTGACGTCAAAGTAGGCTACAGCATCTTGCAATGGGCCTGGTCTACAAGATTCGATACACCACCACCAAGATACCCATGTACCTATGTGTCTAAATACTTCCTCAATGTCAACAAAGTTCACACCCACAACACCAGAGGGAGTTCAACAAACCATGTACAGATTGGGGCACAAACAAGGGACTAAATTAATTTCGCTCCTATGCCACCAAAATGTGGAACGCCCTACCAACAGCCATTAAGACATGCAAATCCCTTGACTCCTTCAAAACCGCTCTCAAAGGGCACCTATTGACGGCTGTAATTCGAAACTGGCCTCCGTAAAATCTGAATCCCCCCTCCCCCTTACCGTTTGTTTATTTTCCTTTTTTACCTCCTTACATGATTTCCTTTAATAGAAGTGTATATTTGTACATCTCTAAATGTTCTGATGAATTGAAAATGGTGGAATATGTTGTAAACAAGTGTAATTCTTTATCAGTGTGTCGTCAACAGTAACAGTCTTTTTATTGAGTTGTGCTTTCATGTTAAATGTAACCATTCTGCAAACTGTTAATAAATATTTCAATCAATCAAAGGGTGTTTAATAGCACTGATTTATGGAAAAATAAATAAAAAACCTAAAAATTGAGTTATGAGGCTATATACACACACACACACACACACACACGTGTGTTTTCTTTTTTTTCCACAGACATCATAAAATGTCATCATGTGTCATTGTTAGGTGCAGTTCGAAACTGTTCATTTGTTGTTCACTTTGTTGTTTAACCCATTTAGACCTACAAATAAATAAATGCTGAGTTTCCCCCCCCCCCCATTAGCAAAGATTTTAGTTAAAAAAACGTTCGCTCTGAAATTATATATATATTCAAAGATTTGCGCCACATTCACGATTTAAAAAAAATAGCAGACCTACAAGCTCAAGCTCGTAGGCTACGAGCTTGTAAATCTGCCATTTTTGAATAGCTAAAGTATAACATAATGCTTAAAACACCAAAAAGGTGTTAAAATGGATCATAAGTGGTACATATTCATAAACCACACAGGAGTCAGTAGTTGATGCCATCATAACTTTTATGTTTGTATCGTCCAATCAGACTTCAGCTTACAGTCAGGACATCATGACATCACAGTATTAACCAGTGGCCAAACATAAGAACATTTCACACAGCATGTCGACACATCGTCAGCCGTGAATACGCACACACGCGTGATCTTTAAAATGTTTCGTTTACAACCTTTAAAATGTTTTTTCTTTGCCATTTTGTTTCTTGAAAACATTTAAATCTTTGTTAATTCTCCAATAAAAACAAAAAGAATAATCTTCCATCTTTCCTCTGTGACATGTAACATAACTAATGTCATACAACCGTGTAAAAATTGTCACACCGAAAACGAAAAATGGTCAAAAATAAAAACAAAGAAAAGGGGTTCACTCTGAGAAGAAATGCCCTCAAGAATAAGAAATGGAATGTCTTAAAAATAATAAAAAAAAAAAAAATCACAGTAAAACTCTCATGACTGCAATATGTAGCACGAAAGACAATTTTCTTTTGAATACAGAATTGTGTCGAACTCTTTTAAACAAACTCTGCTTTCCTCGCCTACCAAAACTCACTCAGTCATGAACTTATAACCCATCCGTAGACTACGGACCGTAGTCATGTCATCTCAAAACATACTCATTTGAATTAATCTTAACACTGGCTTACATTTAATTTAATGTTCTAGTCCTGACTTAATAACCTGAAATAAAACGTTTGTTTTCATCTAAAAAAAAAAGCCCATACATTTTCTACAACAGGGAGACGTGTGCAGGACTTTCTCTCTACTCTAGTCTAGTCTAGTCTCCCTGCATTGTGTTTGTGGCAAACTCTAGGCAACGTAGGGGAAGTGCAGCAGCAACGCCTGGCCCGGTTTCAGGGTGAACTTGTTGAGCTCCAGCAAGGAGTCTACTTCCAACGCTGGATCTGAGGACACCTTCACCTTGGCTTGTTCTGGCAAACCCAGTTTAGCTGCAAGACAGAGAGGAGACACAGGAGTTAATATCTGACCAGCTGTCATCAATCATCATCGCCCTGCTGGCTTGTGGAGGACATTTTTGTCCAGATTAAAACAGGTTGCCACGACCATACAAAATGAATGACGAACAATAATATTACCTGAAACTAATAAAGAGATGGCCCCGATAACCACAACAGGTCTGTAAACTCTGAGAGTGTACAAATTGGACCATTCTGTACATTCTCAGAGTTTTATCGTTGTAAATGCTATTTTTGAAAGATTGTGAAAATGTGGCGCAAATCTTGCGTTTCTTTCAGATCGAACAATGTTTTATATTTGCTTCTGTGAGGGTCCCTGGAACAACATGTACCCGTCTCCAGAGAATTCTTAACTCAAACTACACATTACCCGTGTCCAGAGAATTCTTAACTCAAACTACACATTACCCGTGTCCAGAGAATTCTTAACTCAAACTACACATTACCTGTGTCCAGAGCGACGGGCACGTCAGCGGAGCCCCAGTTGACGGCAGAGACGAAGCGGTCGCTCTGGTCCCACCGCCTGAGGAAGACCATGGAGGATGGCGAAGAGGAGAGTGCAGCGTACTCTCCGTGCAGCAGGGAGCGCTCTTTCCCCCGCAGGTCGCTCAGGGTCTTGAACCACTTGCGCGTGGATGCCCTCTCCACCCGCTCCGCCTGCAAAAAGAAAGATCACATGGTTTGTAAACAGGGTTCTATAGGGCTTTAAGCAACTAGTCGACTATTCAACTAGTAAATCCACTAGTCGACCGTCTTGGTACTAGTTGATAATAAATAAATAAAATGATTTTCCCGTTTTTGTAGGCCTCCAGATGAGATGGATTATAATTATAGTCGCCAATGTACAGTTTTTAAAGGTACAACTATTATTTAAAAGAAAAAACTAGTAAGTAGTAAACTAGGCATGCGCACACACAAACACACACCTCAGCGGTCTCGTTGACAGTGGTGCCCTCGGCCGGGGTCTCCTCTGAGTCCCAAAGCATCACGGGAGATTTATCACCCTGTTGAGGACAGAACATCATTCAATATACTGTTAATTATTTATTATATATATATAATATACTACAAAGTCAACAAAAAACACAAAAAGTCAGAAAACGTCTTTCCCTCAGAGCTGTTAAAGCCTAAAGTGACTCAATTCCAAGCCTTTCGCACCTACATAGAAATGTGCTCATGTAGGCATGTAACCATGGGGAATTCCACTCATTTTACTATGTCATTAATCTACCTTAGAGTTGTTCTGTGGAAATAATTATGTCCCCCCATTCTGTGTTTCCTAGAACTTGTAGTATTGCTACTTTTACTCAAGTACGAAGAAATGAGAGTAACGTTTTCCCACCACTGCCTCAATAAACCCACCTGAGCCTGCAGTCCGATCTCGTCTCCGTACATGAACACGGGGGTCCCGGGCAGCGTGAGCAGCAGCAGCTGGTACAGCTGGACCAGGCCGGGGGTCCCCGCCGCCACCTTGGACAGGTGGTCCTCGTTACCGGCACCCAGACCCCAGGCCACGGCAGTCTGACTGCTGTCTGCTAGAAGGACGTCCACGGCCTTGATGCGCTCCTTGCCTAGAGAGAGAGAGAGATTACACCCAGAACACACCTGTTACACCTATACGATCTCATTTCTAAATTTGAGCAAAAATATAATAATAACTTTATTTATATAGCACCAAAAACAAGTTTACAAAGTGCTTTACAGATAATAATAGCAGTAAAAATATGCAAACACAATACAACATTTCATAAAAAGGTAATAAAAATGGCAATAAAGGTGAGTTTCTAACCGAGATCTAAAAGAGGATACCGAGTTTGCCAGCTTGAGATGCTCAGGCAGTGAGAATGGTGCAGCACTAGCTGGCTTCAAATGTTATCGACAACCTATAATCCCCAGTATGTTCTTATCAATTGCAGCCAGTATGAACCATTCCTACGTACCTCCAGTGTTGGTGACGAGCAGGTCAGAGAGGAGCAGGTCCACCCCGGAGGTGTTGAGATGGAGAGACACCTGTTCTGCTGTCTGGCCATCTACCACTCCCATTAGCAACCTGAGAGAGAGAGAGAGAGAGAGAATGTTAACTATATGTCCCTCTACCACTCCCATTAGCAACCTGAGAGGGTGTTGTTCTTTATTAATGCGGTCTTCAAGTGCATTTATGTTGGTACAGCTGTTATTTTGGCCAGTCTTATTTCTATATTTCTCTTGGGTTTAAGTTCAATTGATAAATATTTTGGATATATAAAAGACAATTTTAAAAGAGTGCTTTGTGATCATTCGATCAATAAAAAAGCAATGAATACAACTATCGCAAAGATGACAATCGATAGTTGCTGCAGACCTATTCTAGTTTACAATGCCCAATGTTACCACAAGATGGCAGCCTAACATGAACCTCCGCAGTCACAATGGACTGACCCACTAATCCACCACCACACCCCAAAACATGAAGAAAAACAGAAAAAGAAAAAGACCCCTCACTGCGCTGGAATGTCTTTTATCTCTGCCCCCCCCCCCCCCCCCCCCCCAACGGTCCCACACAGACACACACTGTCTGTCTCCACCCAACCAGTCAGACAGGAGAACTTCAAAACGACTCCTGGTTGGAGACAAACAATTGCAACTTCAGGACATGTACAGTACAGTATAAATTGGGGGTCCCAGAGACATGAATTCCATTAAATGGGGGTCCGTAGACTAATGCAGGTCCTTGAAATTAAACGGGTTGAGAATCACTGCTAGAGCCGTAATCATCTTCTCTTATGGGGGTCCCTGGCATATCTTTTCAAATGGGGGGCTAATTAGTGTCAATTTGGGGGTCCTTGACATGGAAAAAGTTTGGGAAACATTCTTACACCATTGGGTCTCAAAGTGTCATTTTCCACCAAAACAACGGTGGTCCTAGAACTGGTTCCGTTCTAGATTCTTGGAACGTCAGTGCTTTCACAGAACCGGCGGCCATTTGTTGGTTCCAGTTCCGTACACACTTTCAGGGTTCTGAACCAATTAATTTTCAGTGGAAACGCTTCATTGTGAAGAAATACGTACTTTTTCTTGGCGTTCTTGTCGTCGTCGGTGCGGTTGGCCTGGATGGCGGCCTGGAGCTTGGACCAATCAGGAGAGGCAGAGGCCAGGCCGAGGCCCTTGACCTTGATGCCATCCACGCCCGTGGCCATCCAGAACCCTGCTGCCTCCTAGAGGAGCGAGGAGGCACAGCGTGTGTTGGTCACAACTAGTTTTTTTGTTTTTAACATGGGCATATTATATATTTTAACATGGCGACACATATCTATATATATATATATATATATATATATATATATATATATATATGTGAACATGGTAATAAAATGCGTTTCTTTCCTACGTGCCGTTACGTACCGTGACCTGATCCAGGACGGCGGGCAGATCGGTGGCGGAGAACCAGCCGTCGGTTCCTGGGTAATTAGGTGTGACGTCCAACACAACGGAGATACCTGTTGAATTAAAACATCAATTAAAGCATTAGTTCATTCACACACACACCACGGAGATATAAACCGTTTAATTAAAACGTCAATTAATGCATTAGTCATTCACACACACCACAGAGATAACCTGGGCGGGACAAACACAAATTAAAACATGAATTAAAACAGTTTATGAATGAATTTCTCATTAATCGACACCACGGAAATACCTCGAGGGCAGTGTTGTTTTTGGCAGCAAATTTCCACTTTACTCATAGTCTCTGAATAGTTATTCAGAGACAATGTGTAGCAGGATTTTTTTAAATCGCAGTAAAGCTTTTTGGTGTGAAGGTCACCTTAGTGATATTGAATAGTTTTCATTTAGTTTTAGTCACATTTTAGTCAACTGGAATGTTTTAGCGTTAGTCAAGTTTTAGTCGACTAAATTTCATAAGATTTTAGTCGACTAAATTTAAAGGTCGAACTCTACTAGTCGAACAAAATGTGATTTGGCGAGCCTTGACGCCGTCGTAATGGCTGATTTTGTAAATGACTTATACTGGATCTCTTGTCCACTAGTCCCTTCCTAGCATTTTAGTCTAGTATTTATCTGTTGACGAAATTGTCAATACATTTAGTCTTAGTCATCATAGCTTAGTTTATTTAGTTTTCGTCTGTGAAAAAAGGTAGTCTAACATTTTTCGACAAAAACCCTGCTCGAGGGACATCACAGAGACATGGGTCTTTCAAGACAAACTGTGACACATCGCGCTTTCTCCAAACGGATTGCTAAATGAACCATTCCGATGAATAAGTTTGACAGTTTTACCCTTCTTGTGAGCCTTCTCCAGCAGCGCGACCAGGTCCCGCTCCGAGCCATGCTTGGGGTCGATGCTCTTCATGTCCAGAGTGCTGGCCTGGTCCGCCTGGACCGTGTGGAGAGGTCCCAGGACCAGACCCTTCACTTTCAGTTGGTTCAGACTGTCCAACTTCTGTTCCACGCCTAGAGAGAGAAAGAAAGAAAGAGTAAATAAAGCGTAAATAAAGCAGTCTATTGCCAATGGTAGTTGACATTATAGCTTCCGACATGTAATGGATAAGCATAAAGTTTCAAAACATGGAAGTCCTAACGAATAAAAAAGCAACTCAAAAGTGCAATGCTTCATTTCAAAGTGCACTTTTCTGTTGAATGAAATAAAAAGTATCTTGGCACACAAGCAGAAACGTGCAAAGACAACACTATACTGAAATAAAAGCAACTCCAAAGCGCCATACATTCCATAAATTAGAAGTGAAAATAGCCGATCTATCAGCTCACAACACGCCGTGAAGTGGCACGTTGTGAGCTTGTAGATCTGCTATTTTCATTGGTTTGGAAGTCCCAGCTGGCAAACGTTTAGGGAACCACTGTTGTATTAGTGGACTAAAGACTAGTTTTCTTAGCTCCCCTGCCATGTTCCTGACTTGCGTGGACATGTATAGTGTGTCTCTCCATTCATGCAACACGTGAGCCAGTCCCCTCCAGTGTGGGTGGAAGTGGAGTGAAGAACACATTCAGTCACATGCTTCAGAGTGTGCTTCCCCTGATGAAATATGATCCCCTCACGTTTTAAGACTAGTGCATGGAGCTGTTCTGCCCCCCCCACCGCACCCTGATAGAATACGATCCCCTCCTCTCACAGGCCTGTTGCACATGACTAGACTCATGCTACCTCTGCTCTGCTGCACACACACACTTTTCCATGTCAAGCCAAGGACATCCAGAACTAATATGCCTTATTTTTGGCCACGAAGCCAAGTTCGTGCCAGGGACTTAATAATTGGTTAATGTACAGAATGTATTGTGTACAAAGTAAGTAAAGTTTTCAATTAATTGTAGTGTAGTGGACTAAAAAAAATGAATTCAATTTTAATTTGTACCGGTAATCAAGTACAGTACTTTAGTATGTGTACTTTGTTACCGTCTACCAATGATACCCTGTAACCTTGTGGAGAGAACACACAATATAAACCCCACAAGCCGAGTAGTTGACTATGTGTGTGTGTGTGTGTGTGTGTGTGTGTGTGTACACAGAAGCAGTGACTCATGCTAAATGTGCTCCTTTTGTTCAAATAAATCCTACAGTCCCTTCGGGTCGGCTGAGACCAGTCAGCGGTTACCAGGGGCAACCAGAGAGTAGACCGCTGGTCACATGCCTGTGTGTGTGTGTGTGTGTGTGACACACTTAATCCCGTCTGCGGTGTACAGAGATTACTCTGTCAGAGACTCACGGCCTTGTTTTATTTCTAAGTGCTCAAAACGTGAGCGTGTGGGTTCCATTTGTACACTCTCAGAGTTATGGGGGGTCCTTGAAACTAAAACACTAATGGAACAGCCACCCAGCCACCCAGCCCTAGTGTGAGCCACTACCGAGGGGGATACACAATGTAACCACAGGGAGCGTTCACAGGTCCATTTGTAAACCCCCCACAGACCGAGTTGGGAAATGTGAATCTCGGTTTTCCTCCACAAGCATTGAGATCCCGACTCTCACGATTCTCTTTTGTTTTCCATGGCAATATTTATTGTCTTTAGTCTGTAGTTGCTGAACATTAATACGTTCAAAATGTGTCACCTGGAGCCAACAGCAACATCAACACGCTCGACTTAATCCACTCTTAAAGTCTCTCTCTTGTAGCAAAAACACAAGAGTAACTAAAATGAATTTACTGTAGACAGCCAACTAGTTCTGTGCCATTCTTGCTCAAATTTAGAAATGGGATCGCACAGGTGTCCGAATCTAGATCTAATCTTTTCGATTAATTGTAATAATTGTGCAACTAAAAACTAAAACTACGACGAGAAATGTTCGTCGACTACCTTTTTTCACCGACCAAAACTAAACAAAACCTAAATAATAACGAAGCTATGATAACAAATAAGACTAAATATATTGACAACTTTGTCAACAAATAAAAACTAGACTAAAATGTTAGTGAGGGACTAGTGGACAAGAGTTCCAGTAGAACTGAAAGACAAGTCATTTTATTATGCTTGGTTGCATGCTGAAAAAAGCAGATCTAAAAGCTCCACAGCACTACTTTACGGCGGTCGGTCGTACCTTTGATGCCGTCGTCCCCGGTGAAGGCCTCCAGGTCATTGATCTGGTAGAGCGCTCCCTCGTTCCACCAGTTCTGTTCGGGGATGTCCTTGCAGCGCGGTGCCTGGACGATGATCACGATGGCGCCCGCCAGCATGCCCACCCAACCCAGCCAGAAGAGCACCAGCAGCGCACAGCGGGTACGAACCCACCTAGGAGGAAGAAGAAAACACACAGGTTTAGCATGGGGAATTATACTATACTAGTCCGACTCCATACCCGTTTGGGGATATGACGATATTCTTTTTTGAGGGGCGCTAGCCCCTCCTATATACAGGTTTAATGTTTGTCTTTAGTTCAATGTTTGTTTTGTCAATGCCATTGACAATGAAGCGAGTGCATTGTAAATTTGTGACGATTTATTTCACCCAGGTGAAGGAGGGTCCGGCCTCTGTCCAGCAAAACCTACTTTAACCTACGCCAATTCTGTCCTAATTTTGAGCACATAATATGTGGCCGTCCACCGTTGGCACACCCGATGCATATCCAGGAGACCAGGACGACACTCAGAAGTCTCGTTTCCTGACCTTCAGACAAAGCTCGTGATTTCTCCCCTTTAACACACATGAATGCTTTGCAGTTTTTATTGCACGTTATGCAAGTTTAAGACATGCAAAGCTAAACAATTATTTGCCAAAGTCCCTCCCCCTGGAAAACGGCTTCCGGAGCGAGGTCTCAATAACAGCTTGTAACTTTCCGAATTGTCGTGTGTAGACCATGACTTTTTTCCCCCGATGATACAACTTCTGTGCACGCATTTGAGAGCGCTCGTGGAGTGGAGAGACACTCACCCCGGGGTCCCGGCCACCTTCATCAGCTGCTCCTTGCTCAGGCCGGTGAACTTGACCTCGTCGTCGGGAACCTTCAGCTTGACGTTCCCGTTCTGCTCGGCCCCGCCCCCGGAGGCGGGCCCATCTCCCGTCATTGGCTGCTTCTCCGGCTCCAGCTCGTTAAGCTCCACCTCCTTCATGTCGACCTCCGCGTCCTTGCTCATGCTGAGAAAGAGACAGACAGGCAGATAGACAGGCAGAGAGAGAGACAGGCAGAGACACACACACGGTTAATTTGCATTCTGGTTTTGGCAGAGAAAGAAAGTCACTGTGTGGGAATTAAGGTTGCATGTTATTGGTAAAATACAGTAAGTATAGCCTAGGCCACACATGGACAACTGCCGGCCCGGCCTTCACTTAATGTCGCCCTCAGGTAGAATACTAATATTTTATTGATTTGCAAAGATGACCCGCTTTATACTACAGTCTAAATTAGTAGCTTAATGAGCAGTATTAAAAGGTGTAGGGCAACGGAAATGGTGGTCATTTTATTAAGAAGTTTCAGCCTGAAACACTGGCTCTGAAGTTTCTGAACCAATCAGAGCGTTGCATCCCTCCAGGCTATGGGTCTCAAAGTCTGCACGTGAATTTCGTTTGTAAACAAAGTGACGGAGACATTGGGAAAAGACAGCGGATTATTTCTAACCTAGCCTAGGCCTACACATATTTTAGCGTGATGATTAAGTTTAAAACAATACATTGTCTGACGTCGAATGTCACCTTGAATTGGATTAAAAACGGGAGTAGTTCTTTAATCAAAACCAGCTGTGGAGGAGGTCCAATGAAGCATGGGAATTAAACTGGTGAGCTTCATTTTTATTGGCTTTTATTGATGTGTATCTTACTTATTGATGTAAATTTTACTTTTCAGGATTCAAATAAAAAAAAATAGCAAAACATAATTCAGGATTTAAATTCAAATAAGACAGTAATGTGCAATATAGTGACCCTCTCCATCGTCAAAGTTGCTCACCCCTGGCCTAGGCCCTAGAAGACTTTGACTTGTAACAGAGTAGTTCTACATTTGACTACTTTTACATAAAACACCGAGTACTTCTAAATATCCTTGACAAGCCATTATCAATGCAGTCCTTAACCAATTTATTTTTATTGTCATCCATTTTCTATTGCATTCTCTATTGTATGGAATCTTTCCCCGCCTAGGTGTCGCTGTTTCCCCACTTCCCGTTTACCAAATTCCAAATGGGAATACACTTATTTTCACTCCAAATGAGTTTCGTTCCACTTGTAACCACTAATAGGACCTGAAGATAGAATACAACAGTTACTATCGTTATTACGCATCAGTATACGAATCTAAAAACTACAATAACTGTTGCATCTTCTTTACATCTCCATTTACAAGAGAATTCATAGCATCCGGGTAACACAGTTCTATAGGGACACCCGTTTCGGTACATCCTCGTCGTGTTTGTTTCTTGGCTGATGAAACACTTCTACGACATGACATGAAACGCGACATATAAGGACAGCAGAGTGACTTTAATTATGATGTTAATTACTCTGTAATTAATTATAATTAATCACCCACCAGTTAAAACATATATATATATATATATATATATATATATATATATATATATATATATATATATATATATATATATATATATATATATATATATATATATATATATATATATATATATATATATATATATATATATAATTAAACTATTTAGGGTCGCGGCCACCTGTTGAATTATATCCGAGGAAAATAAACCCAAGGCTAAAATCTTCGCGAAAGAACAGATCTACAGGCTATCAACGCGCCGCGGGGCGACGCGTCGATAGCATGTAGATCTGTTTTAACGTTAACTCTCGCGATCCTCGGCGTCATTGACAGTAAATTCGATCACTCTTCATAAACACATGTTAAAGAAATACACATTTAAAAAGAGTAAATCCGTTTAATTTCATAACCATTTCCATGTCAAATAAAAATATATATTTACCTGTCTGAGAATGAGGTTAATAATCCGTGTTAAAAATTCTCAGAAGAAGAAAGGGCTTTTTATCTTATATCGTTTTAAATTTCCTTCAGTGTTTTTGAGCAGTTCTTCTAAAGGCTACGTCCGGCTGCACTCACTATTTATCGCTGTGACACGGTTAACTCCGCCCACCATGACATCGTGGACCAATCAGATGTCTCTCTCTCTCTCTCTCTCTCTCTCTCTCTCTCTCTCTCTCTCTCTCTCTCTCTCTCTCTCTCTCTCTCTCTCTCTCTCTCTCTCTCTCTCTCAAACACTCAGATTTATGGTGGCAAAGAAACAATATTCTGTGATATGGGCATATGGCAGATCTACAACCTTGAATTATCAATAAAAAAAACAAGTGGAAATAAAACTTAAAATAAATAACTAAATAAAAATAAGAGTGCTACATTACAGTGCAGAAGCATTTTAAAAGAAAAAGCAATTATCTCAAAGACTTGCAGATTTGCAGCGCTATCACTATTTGATGTAAGAGTAGTCCAAGACAGTACCGGCCAGCAACACATGATCAAAGTTCAGAAGACGTCATCATTCTATCAGTTTGATAAGGAATTATCTTCTATCATGATGTAACCAAATGGACCCTTAGGCCTACAGGTCTGTAACTCTGAGAGTGTAACAAATGTATTAAACCAAATGGACCTATACGGGTCTATAACACATGGACCAACCAAAGGAACCTTCACATACAGGTCTGTAACTGAGAGTTTCGTCCTGACACAGTGGGTGGACAGAAATGTCATTAATAAAGAGGGTTTGCTTGTTATGATTAAGCCTTAATTTAGACCCGTTAAACCTAGTATATAGCCTACTGTACATGTTGTTTTTAGAGCAACATGAATAGTTATTTTGGTTTAAAAACCTATTTTAGGATTTAGACCATGGAGTTTTCAGAATGGGCCTCAGCAGCACTGCAGTAAAATAGTGTGAATACAATGAATAGAAATCAAAGTATGTAGCAGGAACTTTAACCATACTTAAGTAAATGTATAGTCTTTACTTTCCATCACTGCAAGCCAGCATGGCAATGGGAACCCTAGCTAGTAGTCAAATGAGCTGTGTGTAAAAATAGTAACTTAAATAGAATCACAAACTGATCTGCCACCTTGTTGTTGATGTCAGCTAGTGCGGCAATGAGGTCAGTATAAAATTAGATTATCCCCTCCCCACACACACACACACACACACACACACACACACACACACACACACACACACACACACACACACACGCTTTCGGTTGCCCAGAGCAGATAAACTGCATGAGACATTTAACTGCATTAATTCCTATCTAGCTTCCCTATTCTGGATGGTGCAAGCATTCTGCGAAAATATAGCAAATCTCACTATGCGTCGCAGTCCTAGGGACTTGTTTCCATTGTGGTCCTAGGCTATAATGTACTCAATTCATCAACAAGTTGTTTTGAAGCCAGCCTAAACGAGTTCATCCACAGTGTGTAGAGAGAGAACAGGTTAGACTGCATGCATGTATAGCAAAGAAACCTATACAAACGTTGTGATTCGCTTTTGTACAGGAATACAGAGAAGCCATAGAGAGGCAGAGTATATTTTGAAGCCATGGAGACAATGTTAATTAGGTTGAAAATAGGCAACGTTGTCCTTATAATTTGTCCATCCGTCCGTCCGACCATCTATTTATCTGTTCAGACTTGCAGTTGCAGCACAAATCCGCACAAGTTTACTCTGAAGTCTACTCTGAACCAGGCTGAACCAGGCCAAAAGTAGATTTCTGTCTGTCTGTCCGTCCGTCCGTCTGTCTGCTAACTACTAACAGCCAAATCCAGACGTGAGGGGTATCGTGTTACATGGCTTTCTGTAAAAACATGTTTACCCCTCCGCTGCACACGTACTGTCCACACACACACACACACACACACACACACACACACACCCTCACACACACACACACACACACACACACACACACACACACACACACACACACAGCAGATCAAAACATCACTGTTTTCATTTCCGTACAGCTAGGTCACACAATCTCACCCATATCTGCTCACAATGCACCGCTCGATCATCTCAGGTCACAACAACTAATATCCAACAACAAGCCTGCAGCCTGAAACCTGAACGTGATAGTATCAAGGCTTATATTTATAGGCTTCCAATTATAAAACAAGGTTTCTTAAACCTCCCTTATCTTTTCTTATACAGACTATCATGTTGAATTTCTGTACCATCAGCTTTTGTTTGTTGCATTTCTATTTGCATACATTTGTGATTTGTTTCCATTTCTTTCCCTGTAATCGTTTTCTTCTTCTTCTGTGCAGCACTTTGTGACTTCCCTTTAGAAAGGTTCTATACATTATTTTGAAGGCTACAGCAAATAAGGAAAATAGCCGTTCTACAAGTGTTGTGAGCTTGTAAGCAGAGCCATGGTTGGTGACCATAGTCAACTAGGGTCAATGTTGTTTTAGAGGTCCAGCTTGACCATGCCGCAGTATTTGCCAGCATCCACCTCGTGTTTTATGTGGTCACTCAAATAGGCATGTGTCAGTGGAGTGGGATGAAGTCGGATTGAAATTCGTACATTATTCTTTTTTGTGGCAAGATACTTTTCAACCTGTTTATAGTCTAATTTTTCCATCACTTGCGAGATGGAGCTAAGAATAGAAATAGGGCAGTAGTTGCAGGGGTCTAATTTGCCCTCTTTCTGGTGCAGTGGGGTTACTTTGGACAGTTTGAAATCTTGGGTGACCTGTCCCTGTTTGATGGAGAGGTTTATTGATACCCCCGATTGATACCCCTATTGTGGGGTTGAAGGGCTTAGTTTAGTACACCTCCTCAGTTACTTACTACTTACCATTGCCAGTTTAAAATCATCTTTACAAACGCCTAGGTTTCTGTAGAAGGCTTTGATGTGCTTTGATGTGTCTACACCAAAGCGCCCAGAGTGGGAGGGCAGTTTGTTACTTAGATTAAGATTAGATTAAGTTGAATGATTCACTCATTTGATCAGAATTGGAAACTTTTATAATTAGTCATGAATGTAAACAGCACAGAGGTACAGTCAGACAGTAAAGGCTAAAAGGATAACACTCCTTTCCACTGTGATCCTATACTGTATGTATTCAATGCATCAACAGAACATATTTCAATCAATCAAAAAAACACAATAATGTCATCAACAAATTCAAACAAAGGAGAAAAAGGAACAACGGTGAATGACACCTCCTTTCTAGTGTTGATTTTGACAGCATTTAGTTGATTTAGTCTTTTGAAAAGATTTTAGTCGGCTAAATCTACAATTGATTTAGTCAACTAAAATGTATTTGGGTGGTGCCTTGATGGTGCCGTAAGCGTAATACCTGATTGTCTCCACCACTGACACCAGCCGAAGGCATGGGTTGGGGAGAGTATGTTTTGCACTCCGTCCGTGTGCACGTCTGTCCACGTGTCCGTCCGTCCATCTGTGTACGTACAGCTAATCTCCGGCACCGTTTGTCACGGGGCAGCCCAAGACCTATAGACAATAGACTATAGACAATAGTAGGGACACTGCACACAATTTACAGCTTCTTCGATGATCATCATGCCGGGCGGCTTGGAAGTGTTTGGGTGTAGCTGTTTGCAATATTATTTTAAAGTGTATTTGGTATATTATGTGTATTATTGGTATCTAAAGTCTAAAATATGATGTATAGCCTATAGTGGTGTACACGTTTTTGGTATAATGGTATTGCTGGTTTTTAGGATATCAGCTATATGGAGATTAGTTAATTGACAGTAAATTGCTAATCTGTGTTCTGGGTGTGGCTCACTACTTTATTTCCTATTTTACCGCTGTTTCGGCGCTGTAGTGCCGAAATGATTTCGGCGCGTCAGAAATTTTCAGTAGCACCGAAGAGCCGACTTTAGGAACCCCCCGAACCTCAAATGACGTCAAATTGTAGGCTCTACAGCGCCGAACCGACTTTTATTCGGCTCTAAAATAGGAGTATGAATCGGCCCTAAGGGAGAGCTGTCAGGGCACATTTTCTCAAGTTCTTAGTTTGTTGTGTTTATTTAGTTCAGCTTTTCAAGTGTTTTTGAAGATTTTGAAGTTATTTTTATTCGTGTTATTGTCATTGTCTGCCTATAGGCCCACTGTATATATGCTCATTATGCTGCACTGCTATTTATTAGGTGTTTGTGGAAATAATCATAAAAACCCCTGCATTCCTGGACTTTGAACTGTTCTTTCTTGGAGCTTTGATCACCAGCCAACTTTACACTGTTAATTAACCTGGTCGATGCCAAACTTTGCACACACACTCCCTGGATGCCACAACCTGACCTGGCCTGATGGAGACCTGTGCCCTGAGGGGCACTTTTTCTAGTTTTACACTCGGTTGCATGCCAAAAATAGCGATCTACAAGACTCGTGAGCTTGTAGATCTGCTCTCTATTTTCAGAGCGCAACCAAACCTAAAATGACTTGTCTTTTAGTTCTACTGGATCTCTTCTCTAACATTTTAGTCTATTTCTTGTATCTGTTGATGAAATTGTCAATATATTTTAATTAGATTTAGTCATCGTAGCTTAGTTTTTGAGGGGCGATAACACCTCCTATATGTCCAGCTTTTGGTGTATGTAACCCAATTCTTGTCCCAACACAAACATTAAATTGACAATGAATGGACAATTTTGAGTGTTTGTGTAAACACAAACATTAACACAAACATTGATGACGAAGGTGAGGACGCAAATTGTGATTGGCCGGAATGAGATGATGTAGGATGATGTACTGTACGATGATAAAAGAGCGCCCCTCACTTCACACAGGTGTGATTTATTTATTTAGTTTTTGCCAGTGAAAAAATAACAACCAAAGAACATTTCTCGTCATAGTTTCAGTCGATGAAATCAACACTGCACTATTGAGCTGTGTCTCTTTGATGTCAAAGGTCATATTTCCATTGTTTTGTGACAAACAGTTGCTTCCTCTTTCAATCAGTCAGCTGTCCCCTCTGATCCAATCAAATCCTTTCTGTTTATTCAGCATAAAGTACCCTCTTTTAGTTGACGTGAGTCAACAGTCTGTCTGGAGAGAGAGACTAGATGGAGACTGACCTGACATGACCACTTGGGTGCAGGGTCAACCAAAATCACAACACATTATATAACTTAACACCCAGTCTTTAAATGTGGGAACACCGTTTAAAAACATCTCTGGTGTTTTCCTAGAAGCCTCGTCGGTGTAACCGTGGCGATGGTGCTGCTGGAGGTGCACGTGACATTTGAACTCCAAGTCCAGTTGGGTATAGTGTCGTCTGGCTTTACAAGACGTGATTTATCACGCCGTTACATAAGAGCCAAACAGCTCACAGTGCAACGGGGAAAAGAGCCCTGGATGGAGTCAAGAATGCTACGAACGGCACGAACGGTGCTTCCCTCAGGGAAGCACAATCACAGTTCTACTCAAACATCATAAATGACAACCCAGGAAATTCCAAAACACTATTCTCCACCATTAACCATTTCCTGAAACCACAAAACTCCAAACGCAGCGACACCACAGCTGAACAATGCAACACCTCAACTTGTCTATCGTTCAAACGACTACAACAGCACCTACCTCAACCTATCTACCTCAACAACACCTACCTCAACTTGTCTATCGTTCAA
Organism: Protomyctophum parallelum; assembly: GCF_964188405.1. NCBI lineage: Eukaryota > Metazoa > Chordata > Actinopteri > Myctophiformes > Myctophidae > Protomyctophum > Protomyctophum parallelum. Next base: position 37,764,522 of record NC_139716.1, read on the forward strand.
ACGACTACAACAACACCTACCTCAACCTACCTACCTCAACAACACCTACCTCAACTTGTCTATCGTTCAAACGACTACAACAACACCTACCTCAACCTATCTACCTCAACAACACCTACCTCAACTTGTCTATTGTTCAAACGACTACAACACCTACCTCAACCTACCTACCTCGACAACACCTACCTCAACTTGTCTATCGTTCAAACGACTAGAGCAGTGGCTGTTGTTTAGCGACAGGTTTGTTTACTTAGGAGTCTGTGTTACTCATAAATATAATGATCTTTTTGACAAAAAATTCAAAACTACACTCCGAAAAGCCAAACAGGACATGGAAAGATGGGCAGCACTTCCATTATCGCTAGCTGGTAGGATAAATTCGATAAAAATGACTATTATGCCTAGGTTTCTGTTTCTTTTTCAGGCAATCCCATTATTTATCCCAAAGGCCTTTTTCAGGGAACTTAATAAATACACATCTACGTTTATTTGGAATAGCAAAGTGCCCCGCATAAGGAGAGAGTTTCTAGAGCGACGAAAGGAGGAGGGTGGCCTAGCATTACCCAATTATCTGTATTACTACAGGGCAGCTAATATCCATATGTTAATGTTTTGGGTCTTCAATCTACCTGAGAATTAATCCCTGATGTGGTTGAGCATGGAACAACATGCAAGTAGTCCGGTATCACTGGGCTCTTTGATATGTGCCCAATTACCTCTAAGTAAACGTCAAAAGACAAATAACCCAGTTGTTCAAGGTTCCCTGAAGATTTGGTCTCAGTTCAGAACCCACTTCAAACTTAAAAAGGCACTTGTCACCTCCCCCATTCGGGCAAACTGCAATTTTGTTCCATCTCTGACAGACCCTTCATTTCAGCAGTGGCATGGAAAGGGAATTAAATGTGTGAAAGATCTATTCAAGGATGGGCACTTCCTTTCTTTTGAGCAAATGAAACGGGGTTTTAATATTTCACAGTCAAACTTCTTTAGGTATTTGCAAGTACGTAGCTTCGTTGGAAAGTATTTCTCTTTGACAACTCCACCAAGTACTTGGGTAGACGAGTGTTTGAGTTGGGATCCGGTTGACAGGGGCATAATTTCTAGGCTATATGACTGCATTCAGAGGGTGGCTCCAGGCTTCCCCGTCACTTGAACGTGTGAAGGGGGCATGGGAGGAGGAGTTGGGTATGGATTTACCAGATTGTACCTGGCAGATGGCAGTCTCACTAGTACACTCATCCTCAATATGCATTAGTTTGTTACAATTTAAGGTTTTACATAGACTACATTTATCCCCTAGCAGACTAGCCACATTCTATCCAGACTCAGATCCAGCCTGTGCCAGGTGTGGTCAGGAGTCCGCTACGCTTAGCCACATGTTTTGGTCGTGTCCCAGATTGACTACATTTTGGACAGAGATATTTAATACCTTCTCTCGTATATTTGTAACTCAACTATAGATCCCAATCCAATAACGGCGCTGTTTGGTGCCCCTCCAGAGGGAATACAAATACCAACTCATCAGGCTGAAGCTATAGCGTTCTCCTCTTTGCTTGCCAGACGCCTGATACTATTTAATTGGAAAAAAGCAGCGCCGCCATCTCACAAACGATGGGTGGAGGATGTTATGTCACATCTCAAGCTCGAAGAACTTAAATATACGATCAGGGGCTCCACTCAGAAATATACCAGAGTTTGGCAACCGTTTCTAACCTACTTTGCGGTAGTATTTTCTACATAATCATTGGCCACCCCCCCCCCCCCTTTTTCATTTTTATTTATTGTTTTCTATATATTTTATTTCAGTTATTGCTGTCATAAATGTACAATTTGGAGGGTTTTGTTTTACATTGTATTTCAGACTTTTATATTTTTTTACATGAATGTTGAGTACTGGTGTTGTTGTTGTTGTTGGTTTGTCCTGTATCTGTCCTGTCTTCTGTTCAAAGAAAAACCTCAATAGGAATACTTGAATAATAGAGCAGTGGCTGTTCTCACACGGTTTGGGTTCAGGCCAGGTCAGAGCACCAACCATGCACCCCAATATGTCATAATAAACATGTAACATTCTCTAATCACAATTCTTCCACAATCTTTTATTGAGTGGTGCAACCACTCCCTTTGCGGAGCTATGTGTGTGTGTGTGGGTGACTGGCTGGCTGGCTGGGTGGGTGCCTTATAGTCACAATCAGAACAACTTGGATTCATTCAGTGTGAAGATTACAGGCCATGTTTCCCTGTAGGCAGCATTATACTGTACAGCTGGCATTCAAATGTGACACGTTTTAACCCCACATGTAAGCTGATATTAGATATGAATGCACTGCTGCTTGGCGTGCATGCGTGTGTGTGTGTGTGTGTGTGTGTATGTGCGTGCGTGCGTGTGCATGTAAACATGTTTATGAGCACCATTGGTGGAAAAAGTATTAATACTGCAATGTAGAAATAAAAGTATTCGTATATCAAAATGTACTACTTAGAGTACCAGAAGTAGAAAGTACTCATTGTGCAGAATGTCCCATTTCATGTTTTCGCATTGTGAGCTTGTAGATCCAGGTCGGGGGTGTGTGTGTGCACGAAACGAGCCCGCGCGCAAACACATTCACGGGACCGCGCTCACGTAAATACGCTTGCGTTGTCGCACCGCGACTTCTCAGAGCAAAGTCTCATTGAAAATTAGCTATATATATAGGTGCGTTTTATCGCTCCCCGTTTGTGGCACGTTTTATCACCATGTGCTCTGTGTGTGTGTGTGTGTGTGTGTGTGTGTGTGTGTGTGCGCTTGTGCGTGCCTGGGGGATATGAGGTCACCGGGTCGCTGTGGAAAACGTGACCCAGGCATGCTGCGTCGAGTATCACTGGGTCTGCACTTAGAGTATATATGAATAGAGACGGCACCCGAGTTCTCCTCCCATCCACTTGCATTAAGTTGCTCTAAAGCGCATGAGGCGATTTCACTCCTCTTTCCGGGTAGGAACAGAGTGCATTCTGGGATGGATTTGCCCCAAACACATGAACGCGCTGCCGTTGACTATCATTGCACGCGTTCACGTGCGTTCACGTATGAAACGGCGTTCACGTGTCATCCTGAACGTGCACAATGATAGTCAACGGACCAGCGCATTCATGTGTTTGGGCCCACGCTGCAATACCAAATTCGGCCACTATGTCCATTTGGCCTCAGGGTTTCCTCTGGGTGCCGTCTCTATTCATATATACTCTAAGGGTCTGCATGACTGTGCATGTCAGCCATGCTGGAACGCTCAGCATGCTACTATTAGAATCTCATCAACCCCAGCGGGTGTCCCTATTCTGAGGCTAGAAACATTCTGTGAAAATAGCAGATCTACAAGCTCACCATGCGTCACAACGCGACACATGGTGAGCTTGTAGGTCTGCTATCTTCTACAAGACATGACGCTGCATATCTGCTATTTTCTACAAGCAAAAGGCTTGTTTTAATATAGATGCTATTTTCTACAAGCAATAGGCTTGTAACTTAGCTATTTTCTACAAGCAATGACATTGTGGATCTGCTATTTCCTGTAACGATATTAGGAGTAAAGTGAGAACAGGTGTGGGCCTAGTATAGAGGAACTGGGTCAACTGTTGCTCGCGTGACGGTCGCGCTTGCATCATGGCATCCTGCACATGCGTGAGATGTCAGAAGGAGAAAATACATGGCTTGGATGCACCTGGGACGTATGCTAAAACATTCCGGGTGACTAAAATGTGACTAAAAACTAAAATCAATATTTGCTGCCAAAAACAACACTGGTACAAGTACTTTTCAACACAAGGTCTGCTAAGGACTCAAGGAGGATTTCTTCATGATGGCAACATGAACTCTAGTCTATAGTCAGCTGACCACAAGGGTCAAAGCCTCAAAGGTCACATGAGTAGACAATGTAGTGGCTAGAAGAAACTGGTGTAAAGGTTAGAGAGACTACTACATACAGAGAGAGAGAGAGAGAGAGAGACTGAGAGAGAGAGCATTACAGAAAGAGAGGGGGGAGAGAGGGTTAGAGACAGGGAGAGAGAGAGAATGAGGGGGTCATTTCACAGTCCTTTCACAGAGGAAGCAGAAATCAGGGTAAAGGTGACACTCTGCAGAGAGAGAGAGAGAGAGAGAGAGAGAGAGAGAGAGAGAGAGAGAGAGAGTAGATGAAGGAGTGAGACAGGGAGGGACGACAGACAAAGAGACAGATATGGACGGACAAAAAGAAAACATCCGTCCATCTTCTCCTCTTGACAGTAGGAGAGAGAGAGAGAGAAACCAACACAATAAGTTAATAACTGTATCAAATGTCCCCCCCCATGGTGGTTTGTGAGGACGGGTGCATATATTGGTCAGACATACAGTAAAGGTCCCTGCACACCGAGCGCGTTTTTCTGATTTCTAGCGGCGTTTCTCCATCGGTTTTTTAAGTGTAAAATCAGTCACTACGACGGCATCAAGGCACCGCCAAAACACATTTTAGTCGACTAAATCACCTGTAGATTTAGTCGACTAAAATCGAAATGAAAACTATTCAAGAGACCATATGACTAAAACTAAAATCTAAATTTGCTGCCAAAAACAATACTGTACAGTATTGAACGGCGGATATATGACATGCCTATAGCAGATATGGAGACAAGGATAAGAACAGAACAGAGCATGGCATCTCATGACATACAGTGAGTCTCTCCGATACTGTAGGGCTAGTCATCATATCATATCAATACTGTATATGCCTTTTAATGGCTGATTTTACACTTGAGTGCATGCTGAAAATGGCCAATCTACAAGCTCACAACATGTGGCAGTTTTGAGCTTTGTAGATCAGCTATTTCCAGCATGCAACCAAGCATAAAATGACTTGTCTTGTAGTTCTACTGGATCTCTTCTCCAGTCCCTCCCTAATCTGAGTTCCCAGAAGTTTTCGCCACTACTCCTCCCCGGCTATAACATTTTAGTCTTGTTTTTCATTTGTTGTACAAATTTGTCAATACATTTAGTATTTGTTTTAGTCATCATAGTTTAGTTAGTTAGTTAGTTAGTTAGTTAGTTCCCAGTGAAAAAAGGTAGCCTAGTCGACGAACATCTTTTTGTTTTAGTCAACGAACTCTTATGAAATAATAATGCTTGACATGTAGACAAAACAATCAAAATGTCTCCATTGTCCTGTTAATATAAATACATCGCTTCAGGGTCTGAGAGGACTTAGAAAAAGCAACAACCACGCACGCACACACGCACACAATCCTGAATCCTGATCTCTGTGTATGTGTGTGTGTGTGTGTGTGTGTGTGTGTGTGTGTGTGTGTGTGTGTGTGTGTGCGCGTGTGCGTGTGCACGTGCGCGCGTGTGCGCATGCGTGTGTGTGTGTGTGTGCGTGCGTGCGTGCGCGTGCGTGTGTGCCTGTGAGATCCTGACTGTTTAGATAAGAAAAGAACAAACAATCACACATGCCTTCTCAGACCGGATTAGACCGGTACGGTGCGGTCCAGCTGTACCGTTCTGCTTTCATCTCATTGTGTCTCATGCTTTATTTCATCTGCTCACTTTCCTGATATAAACATTTTCAGTACTACTCGCATACTGAATACAGAGGGCCTTTTTCTTTATTAGAAATATGTTTCCAAACACTTTCAGTATAGCATATAAACCCATCTGGGTGTTTTACTTCTTAGAAATACTGGAAACATGTTTCTATAAACACTTTCAGTATAGTAACTGCAAAGGATTTGTGCTGTTTTTCGAAAAGCTTTATGTGACAGTTTACACAATACACGATGCTGTGTCAGTGGCCCCTCCAACTGTATACATTTCTCCATTTTCTCAAATTTTATGATATTTTGACACTTGCTTTTGGCAATGTAAATGTATGTATTATCATGACAATGAAGCTCCTTTGACTTGAATTAAATTGATAAAGAGGAAGAGCACATATCATCTCTTCCAAAAGGCTATATTTTCTGCTGCTTTCTAGTCAAGTCCTCTAGCTTCTGGCTCATGGTCGCTTCACCGTGAGAAACTCTCCCACTTTCATGTCAGACCTGACCCTCCCCCCTCTTACGCATGCACGCACGCACGCATTCATGCACACACGCACACACGCACACACACACTCTCTTCTCGGTATTATGTGAATGCCATGCCCCTGGCTGGCACTGAATGAATGAATGAATGAAAGAATGCTTTGGTACCCTGACCTGTGTGTGTACAGAATATTAAACACTGTAGCTCCATGTGCGCACACGCACGAACGCAAGCACACACACACACACACACACACACACACACACACACACACACACACACACACACACACACACACACACACACACACGTTCCCATTTATTATCACCAGTACATCTCAGATGTAAGTATTGTACTTTTTACTTAACATCTATAGTCACTTTGCAGATGTAGGTTATTGTTACAAAACATAGGTCAAATAAAGCCATATATAGCCGATTAAAAATATATATATATTTGATGTGGAATTCTGGTATTATATTGTGTACAGACTACAGAGTACCTATTTTCTTCCCCTGTAGGTCTACTGCAATTCATGAAGAATACTAGGTGCAATGAGGGTTACAATGATCTGTAGCGCCCTCCGGTGTATTCCCGTGTTCATTGCAAGGCTAAAGCAGGCTTTTCAGAAAGAATACAACTGGACGGCAGGTGCAGGATCTTAAGGAAATACGGTATATACAAAATAAAAGTCTGCACACTGTAACTTTGTAAAGCAATTAAAGCAGTCAAGGCTTTATTGATTAACGTTTCAACACAGTCTTCATGGGTGATTCTCAAAAACAGCAGATTTACTTACAAGCTCACATCGTGCTGCATCATTTGTTCAACATTTTACAGCTTCTCTTTTGTGGGGGTCCCTGGCACAACGGACCCCTCACCAACCTTAATCCGGTCGTTTTAACGGACCCCTCACCAACCTTAATCCGGTTGTTTTAACGGACCCCTCACCAACCTTAATCCGGTTGTTTTAACGGACCCCTCACTAACCTTAATCCGGTTGTTTTAACGGACCCCTCACCAACCTTAATCCGGTCGTTTTAACGGACCCCTCACCAACCTTAATCCAGTCGTTTTAACGGACCCCTCACCAACCTTAATCCGGTCGTTTTAACGGACCCCTCACCAACCTTAATCCAGTCGTTTTAACGGACCCCTCACCAACCTTAATCCAGTCGTTTTAACGGACCCCTCACCAACCTTAATCCGGTCGTTTTAACGGACCCCTCACCAACCTTAATCCGGTCGTTTTAACGGACCCCTCACCAACCTTAATCCGGTCGTTTTAACGGACCCCTCACCAACCTTAATCCAGTTGTTTTAACGGACCCCTCACCAACCTTAATCCAGTCGTTTTAACAGACCCCTCACCAACCTTAATCCAGTCGTTTTAACGGACCCCTCACCAACCTTAATCCAGTCGTTTTAACGGACCCCTCACCAACCTTAATCCAGTCGTTTTAACAGACCCCTCAACAACCTTAATCCAGTCGTTTTAACGGACCCCTCACCAACCTTAATCCAGTCGTTTTAACGGACCCCTCACCAACCTTAATCCAGTCGTTTTAACAGACCCCTCACCAACCTTAATCCAGTCGTTTTAACGGACCCCTCACCAACCTTAATCCAGTCGTTTTAACGGACCCCTCACCAACCTTAATCCAGTTGTTTTAACGGACCCCTCACCAACCTTAATCCAGTCGTTTTAACGGACCCCTCACCAACCTTAATCCGGTCGTTTTAACGGACCCCTCACCAACCTTAATCCAGTCGTTTTAACGGACCCCTCACCAACCTCGCCTGTAAAACAAGCGCCCCCTCAGTGACCATCGACTACCAGGCTCTGCGTAAAAGGTCATCCCCCTCACTGGCAGCTGCGTGGCAGGTCACGTAGTAGGATACAACAGTAGTGAAAAGTGAAACCCAGACATCAAACTCACCAACATTGCAGCTGTACAGAAAGCGTGAATTACCCTCTTTCATAAAAATCCACCGTAGACATCCTTGCATGTGATTCTTTTGAAGTATTGAAGTTTGGAAGCACTCGTTTTTACTAAAGCAACCTCCTGCATTATGTGCAAATTCAAAACGGGTGGTACGCAGGGCTGTTGATATCCAACGAGCATGTATATCTTACAATAAATGCTGAAAATCTGACTCTGATCGTGACAATATATATATTATATATATATATATATATCTTTTTTGTTTTTCTTGTTTTGTTTTATATTTTTTTATGGAGGGACAGACAGTATAGTCTAGTAGCCAGCCCATATAGTCCCATTGTGAACCCGGTAAATATATTTTGGGAGCCTTAATTGGCGTGCAGATTTTTCATTTCTTCTTCACCATACCATTAACAACCTATAGAAGGCAAAATATTCAAAATGTCATCATGCTTTAAGTAGCATGTGACATGTCAAACTAGGGGTTTTTATTTTCAGCATTTTAACCGAGTGTAAAATCAGCCATTATATGACGACATCAACAAAATACATTTTAGTCTATAGGCTAAACTATACACTAAAACATTTCAGATGACTGAAATATGACTAAACTAAATGAAGTTTTATTCAAAAGACTACGACTACAACTATGTAGAAAATCAATATATGTGAAAATCAACACTGTTCTAAATGCCTGAGCATGTAGCGACTCTTCCAGCTGCTACAGTGAGCCTCCACAGAGTACAGCATTATTCCATCCGGGCCAATAGATTCAGGAACAATGGACATTAACTACCGGGCTGAATGCACGCACACGTGCACGGCGCACACACACGCATGCACCCCCACACACACACACACACACACACACACACACACACACACACACACACACACACACACACACGTGCGCACGCAAACACACTCACTCACAATGTGTCGCATCACGATTGTGAGCTTGTAGATCTGCTATTTTCAAATGGCCAAAATGTATATCCTATAGGGCTGAAGTGGTTAATGTGTGTTTTGTAATAATAATCAAAATCTACAAACTATAGTAAAGTTTTCAAATAAATATAGTGGAGTAAAAGTACAATATTTGGATCCGTAAAAGTAAAAGTAGGATATTGGAAATTGGAAAGACTCACGCAAAGTACAAATACCTCAAAATTGTACTTGAGTACAGTACCATGTAGTACTCTAGTACTATGTGCATTTACTAGTAGTACTAAATGCACATAGTAATTTTTCCACCACTGTGTATAAATTATATTTGACTCTAATCCTGACCCCTAAACCTGACCTCTACATGTCTAATCCTGACCCCTAAACCTGACCTCTACATGTCTAATCCTGACCCCTAAACCTGACCTCTACATGTCTAATCCTGACCCTTAAACCCCAACCTGAATCTACTGGTAAAACAACCACTTGTCTTGTGAGGACCAGGGAAACTTGACATTTTGGTCCTGAAGTGTACTAATACAAAGACGCACGCACGCACGCACGCACGCACACACACACACACACACACACACACACACACACACACACACACACACACACACACAGAGAGGTTTGTGTGCGTCACCACAGTGTAGGAAACTGCTTTCTATTGTTTGACGGTGTTAAAGTCACTATAGAGCACAAACAGCAACGATTGGACAACGTGAGTAAGGCATTTTAAAGTTTTTAGATGTTACAGTATTGTATAAATGATTTATTAAATAGCACTACGTTGTGATAATAGTCATTGTTATAGTTTGTTCAGTAACGGTGATGGCTCTATATTGATTGATTGAAACTTTTATTTCAGGGAAATCCTATTGAGACCAGCGGGTCTCTTTTTCAATGGTGCCGTGTATACAAAAAGAATAACATTTACAGCAATGATTTTACATACATGACAGACACAAGGTACAACATATATAATATACAAAAACACATTCATACACACAACAACAATACCTTAATGCCAAATATTACAAAAATTACAATGAGCAGGTGCTCTCAAACCTTCCTCTAGTGTGAGGTCAGTCAAGAGTCTTATATAGTAGCAAATGAAACAAAGACATCCAACTTTAACGAAGACAGTATCTCCCAATTTAGTAGTAGTTTTTGGTACCTTCAGCAAAAGCTTATCTTGCGATCTGGTACCATGAATTGATGTTTTGGGATCTATCAGTTTTGTTAAATAGCTCTATATTGTGACAGTAATCATTGCTATAGAGTGTGTGTTCAGTAACAGTGTTAAATAGCTTTTTATTGTGGCAGTGATCATTATAGTGTGTGTCTATTGTGACAGTAGAGAGAGAGAGAGTGTGTGTGTGTGTGTGTGTGTGTGTGTGTGTGTGTGTGTGTGTGTGTGTGTGTGTGTGTGTGTGTGTGTGTGTGTGTGTGTGTGTGTGTGTGTGTGTGTGTGTGTGTGCGTGTGCGTGTGTGTGAGTGTTCAGTAACAGTGTTAAATAGCTCTATAATGTGACAGTAATCATTTCTATAAACTAGTGTTTGTTCAGTAATAGTGCATAGTTCTATATATATTGTGATAGTATAGAGTGTTTGTTCAATAGCAGGGGTCTCCCCATCTCTCAAACTCTTTAATACTGAGAAAGTTCTCATCTGGGGATACTCATTCAATCGTATCAGGAGAGCTTACCAATTCATTCATTTCAATGTTATAGTGCATAAGTTCCATTTTTATCATCAAATTTTCTCTTTATCTCTCTCACTTGTTTACATTATAATATACCTGTCCTGTATGGGTTCTCTCTCCTGATTGAATAAAAGGGGTATCCTGACCTGAAAATGCAATTGTTCTTGAGAGTGTACTGTAATAGCAATGATTACTGTCATCACAACATAGGATATAGAGCCTACCCTTTGAACAATTATTGTTTTAACCATTAAATCATGTGGCCATAGTACTATGAAGAGTCATTTGTTTTTGTTTTTGTGTGAAAAGTATACTACTGTGACTATTATTAGCATATTGTTTTGTTTTAGTTTTTGAAAAGAAAAAAAAAGCATGTAAGCACTTTTATTTTATTATTTTACTTGAATATTAAATTGTTCAGTAGAAATAAGACAACTTATTATTTTAAGTTAAATGACAAAAGGGTATAGACGTAATAAGCTTAGGCTTCAGTCTATACCTTTTTTCCCCCAGACTAAGAAAAAAACTTGTTTTTGTATGGGGAAAAAAACTAATAAACTAAACTAAATGTGACTTCCAGCACCTTTTCTAAGATGTCTGCCCATATCTCTGGCCTGCAGCCTGGAGGCTCCACGTTGTCGTCCTCCATGATGTGGATGAGATACGGAGTGGGAGGAGGAGGAGAGCGGTGGCAGGAGGTGAAGGGGGAGGAGGTCAGCGTCACCTACGTCAACGAGAGACCCGGAGAGCAAGGTATACAGTAGGCCACAGTAAACACTAGTTTAAAGCTGCTATATGCAATGGGTAGAACGCTCCCCCCCAAAAATGAGTCTCTGTGACACATATTGGGGCCACAATCTGCGTTCAAAGATGTTCCTAGAAGCTTTGTCATTGGTCGGGGGGGGGGGGGGGGGGAACGGTCGCAATGACTAACCAATCAGGAAGTAGACAGGCAAATCGACCAATGACAAAGCTTCTAGGAAAATCTTTGAATGCAAATTGCGGCCCCTAGATGTGTCACAGAGACTAATTTCTTTTTGAAACGCCAAAGGTTAAAATAAAGAGAGAGATAAGATTTTTAAGATATTATATCTATTATATTATTACATCTATCTATATTTCATAGAGATTTGTGTAACGGTGTTGTTTGTGTCCGTCATGTCCCTCAGTGGTCCAAAGGGGTCTGGTCAGAGCCTCTGCAGTGTGTCTACTGGTACTGTGTGTGCTGCTGGTGGTCACCATCATAGTGATGGCCATGCACTGTGAGTATACGCCATGCTTAAGGTAACAGGTACTGTGTGTGCTGCTGGTGGTCACCATCATAGTGATGGCCATGCACTGTGAGTATACTGTGTGTGCTGCTGGTGGTCACCATCATAGTGATGGCCATGCACTGTGAGTATACGCCATGCTTAAGGTAACAGGTACGGTCGCCACAATTCCATCTCGCCCCAGCTTTTTTCCGCCGACCTCACGCTGACAGCTCGGTGCAGCGGTTCTTGTCTTTTTTCATTTTGTTTTACTGAGAATAAGGTTAGAAATAAGTTTAGGGTTAGGCATAGTTTAGCCTCGATACCCAGGCTTTCATTTCGTCTGCGCGAAAGATGAAAGCCTGGAAAAAGCCGTGGGCTGAACCAGTCTAAAAGTGGGAGTCAACCCTTCCGCGTAGGCGTCGCTCTAAATTATGTGACGTAGCGCTGCACTAGGGGGGAGAGGAGGGGCCAGGGGTGACGGACAGATCGATGAGATCCAATCAGGGTGCGCGCTTTTCTGAGACGCGACCCTCCCATCTAGGCCAGAAATGTCTCTGCTTAGGTCAGGCTAGGCATAGTTTTACTAGGGTTAAGGTTAGTAATAAGGTTAGGTTTAACCATTTAAGCATAATTTACTTTAGATTACTTTAGGAATACCAGGCCGCGCAGTTCCACCGGCTGTACTCCCAGGGCGAGTTGATAAAGGGGCGAGTTGTTTTGTATCTATGCGTAACATCCATGCATGATTCTAAACTATGTCCGTCCGTCCCGACAGTGTTGTGTTTGGCAGCAAAAAATTATTTTTGTTTTAGTCATAGTCTCTTGGAATAGTTTTCATTTAGTTTGAGTCACATTTTAGTCACCTGGAATGTTTCAGTGTAAGTATAGTTTTAGTCGACTAAATATCATACGATTTTAGTCGACTAAATCTACAGTTGATTTAGTTGACTAAAATGTATTTTGGCACGCCTTGATGCCGTCGTAATGACATTTTTACACTTGCTGAAAATAGCCGATCTACAAGCTCACAACGCGTCGCAGCTTGTAGATCGGCTATTTTCAGCATGCAACCAAGTGTAAATTGACTCATACTGGACCTCTTGTCCACTAGTCCCTTCCTAACATTTTAGTCTAGTTTTTATTTGACGAAATTGTTAGTATATTTAGTGTTAGTTTTAGTCATCATTACATAGCTTAGTTTTCATTTAGTTACCATTTAGTTTTCATCAGTGGAAAAAGGTAGTCGACGAACATTTTTCGTCTTCGTTTTAGTCGTCGAAATCAACACTGTCTCTAGGCAGTAGGCATGTGACAAATTAAGAACTTTGTGCAAAATGTATCAGCTCTCGATGAAGACCAGAGGCAGGCGAGGCAGGCGGGGCGTTACAATGGGCGGGTCTTTGTCTAGAGACCGACGTAGTTTAGAATTATGCAACACTCACACTCACTCCAGAGGGCCACTATATTTCCACATTCACTCCAGAGGGCCACTATATTTCCACATTCACTCCAGAGGGCCACAATATTTCCACACTCACTCCAGAGGGCCACTATATTTCCACACTCACTCCAGAGGACCACTATATATTTCCACACTCACTCCAGAGGGCCACTATATTTCCACATTCACTCCAGAGGGCCACTATATTTCCACACTCACTCCAGAGGGCCACTATATTTCCACATTCACTCCAGAGGGCCACTATATTTCCACACTCACTCCAGAGGGCCACTATATTTCCACACTCACTCCAGAGGGCCACTATATTTACAGACTCACTCCAGAGGTCCACTATTTTTCCACACTCACTAGTAACTACAAATATGTTGTCACCTATTTCAGCAGGTCACCAATTTCACCGTAGGCCTAGCGTACTATTCTACATCCGAGCATAGACGTGGTAACGCCCCGCCTGCCTCTGATTGGCCTACCGACACTGCCCGTCTTCCCCCAGTGGTCTCACCAGACTGTCCTCTGAGACGCGAGGTTACTCCGTGGTGGGAAATAATACAAGATTGCAAGTACAAGAGAATGACAGCGTGGCACGTGCCGACGCGTGACAGTAACTCTGATTGAATGATGTTCTAAATTAAAATGTTAGTGTTGATTATCGTGTATTAATCTAATTATAGTAGGCTAAACTAATACTAAAAAATATAAAGATCAAGGGAAAAGAGACTTTTTTTACAGTACAATAATGTTTCAAGTTTACACAGTACTAGCCCTGAAACATGACTGTCAAGTACGAGCATCATGTGAACCATGGCTCATAACACTGTACACATGTAAAATGAACGGCATAAACAATATATTAGTTTGCCTCTTCTACAAAACATAAAGGTTACTGTCGCGTGTGCCAAGCTGTCATTCTCTTGTATTATATCGTACTTGTACTATTCATTTATTTCCCACCACGGACTCGTAGTAACCTCGCTGCAGACTATCTACCAGGCTCGGAGGAAAGTCGGGTAAAATAGCAGATCTACAAGCTCAACTTGAGAGCATGTAGATCAGCTATTTTCGGGGCGCAACCCGCAGCACTCTTTATCTACTGGAGATGCAGTGTATAACGACATGGATTTCGAAAAACGAATTTGCTCAACGCAACGTTCCAAGTTCAGGAAAAAAAAGCTATTCTCCTGAATGCTGCCTTCCGGCATGGCATGGAAAGGAGAGGCATGTGCATTTCTTCCACCATAGTAAATGCTGCATTCGTGGTCTGGAGAGGGCAGTTTTTTTTACAGACGGGTAAAAGGGATGTCTATGTGTGCACATTTCTGGGCATGTCTATGCTCGGACGTAGAATAGATATACGCGTAGGCCTAACACCTCCATGCTGGAGTGACCGGGTGTGAGAGTGAGCGGGTGGCAGAGATTTGGGGGGATTGGAATTCAGCTTCAGTTGCGAATCAGAACCAGTTCAGAATCCACAAATCAATGATTCTTGACCCATTCTGGGCGGGAACCCCTTTTGGTGTTGTAAGCGTTGTGTTATACTTTAGCTATATAAAAATAGCAGATATACAAGCTCATAGCGCGGCACAGAGTAAGCGTTATGTTATACTTTAGCAGATATACAAGCTCATAGCGCGGCACTACGAGCTTGTAGGTCTGCTATTTTTGAAAAATCGTGAAAATGTGACGCAAATCTTTGAATATTCTTTCAGAACGAACATTTTTAACTCAAATCTTTGCTACTGAGGAGGCCCCTGGAACAACATATTTTCAGATGGAGGGATCGGCGGCCAAATTCATATAATTTTTGGGGTGCTTGACATGAAAAAGGTTGAGAACCACTGACATAGAAACATGGGCTTTTCAGAAAACTGTCAGGATTTAGAAGACATTTGTAGAATCGTCTACAGGTCTAAATGGGGGTGTCACTGAGCTGTAAACGATACGGAGGGCCAATCTAACTGACTGTGGCCCCAACCACGCGAGAACGTGCAGCTGTTACCCGCACAAGTATTGAACCTTTCTCTGTGTCCTGAACACAGACAACAACAGAAACAGTGTTGCATTATGCTGTAGCAGCTCCACTTGCCAAACAGCTCTTTTTATATGTTAATGTCGTCTCATTCTAAACCAGGGGTTCTCAACCTGTGGGTCAGGTCCCCAGGTGACAGTGAAGTGACAATCTAGGGACAATTTAGGTATCAAAACGGTATTAAAACCTTAAAGAAAAAACTAAAGGAAGAAAAGAGAAAAGGCCATTACTGAATCAAAAGTAATGAGCAAGCTATACTAGTGGTGAAACATTGGCCAAATTGTCAAATAATATAAGAAACAGGCAAGAATCGCCGATCTACAAGCTCACAATGCCGAGGCGTTGTGTCCCCAGTTCCAATTTGATTCTTTTGGGGGGTCCCCAGTTCAAATGCGATTATTTTGGGGCGTCCCCAGTTCAAATGTGATTATTTTGAGGGGTCCCCAGTTCATTATTTTGTAAGTACAAGCTCACAACGCGTAGCAGCGCGACACGTTGTGAGCTTGTAGATCGGCTATTTTCAGCAAGTGAAAAACGGTCATTACGCCGGCATCAAGGCCCGCCAAAATACATTTTGTTCGACTTTTGTTAGTTGGACTAAAATTATATTTAGTCGACTAATAGGCCTACTAGACTAACACTAAAACTAGACTAACACTAAAACATTCCAGGTGAAATGTGACTAAAACTAAATGAAAACTATTCAAGAGACTACAACTAAAGCTAAAATCTGGCAGACTACACACTGGTTAAATATTTGGTGTGTTTTTGTGCGGTCGCAGCCTCTCCAACGCACAGCTTTGTCTGTCCGGCATATGTCCCTATGTGTGTTTTTTATAGATAACTCCAGCAGTAACCAGCTACAGCGCAGCTACAACCAGCTGGTTGTCGACAGGAACCAACTGAACTCCAACAACCACAACCTGACCCTGGAGAGAGACCAGCTGCAGACCGAGGTCAACCACCTGAAGAGAGAGACGGAAGGTGAGGGAGAGGGGGGGGGGGGGGGGGGGCATTCATTATTAGAGAGAGCATTAATTATTCTACATATTAAACCAGGTGTGTGTGAGAGAGAGAGAGAGAGAGAGAGAGAGAGAAAGAAAGAGAGAGAGAGAGAGGATAGCTCATTGTTCTAAATATAAACCACCTGCAGGTGAGAGAGAGAGAGAGAGTATAGTGCATATCCTCCAAACTACAAATGGAGCACAGCATTAGTTCATGCAGGAACACGCCTCTGCTGTAGGTAATCAGCTGTCAGTCAGCTGATTGTATCAACCAGCATGATGGCATCCTCCTATTTCTCATTCACATCTCAGCTGATCATTGTACGTCACACTTCCATACTGTCAATGTCTGCTGATTCAAGCTAAATATCAATATCAATGTATTTCTTATCCTTATGTATTACTATGTATTACGGGGGATTCAGAGTCTCTATGGTCGGGACTGATGCGCTTGATCAGGGTTAGAGTACCTAAAAAGCAGATCCAATACATCGCCAAACCATAATAAATGTATTGCTCATCTTATATTCAATAAATATATATTCCATTCATTCTTGAGTTGTCCTGACTGAATTAGTAGGGTGTCACTTTTGGAACCTCACCTCATCCGCCATTAGCTCAGAGAAGAGGTTCCATGTCAGGAAATCCCTGCATAAGTTGAAATGGGCATAGGAGCCCGTCCAACTGCCATGGAGAAAAATAACCTTTTCGCAGTATCGTATTCCAAAAAGTAAAGGTATTTCCTGAGTACAGATGATAGAATTTTTGAGTGGAAATAGAGCGGTCGGGTGAAACAATTAACTGCAGTGCTTACATATAGCTTGAAGTCAGCCTGTGCCATATGCTTGTTTTCCCAATGCAAGTCAAGTCGTGTCCCAAAGGGTGGAAGAAGTTTGGCTGCAGCTGTTACTACAGGTCCACTGACATGAGGACGTGGGAGAGCAGCCGAGACGAATGTCTGAAGACCGGAGCCGACCTGGTCATCATCAACAGTAAAGAGGAACAGGTGCGTGCGTGCGTGCGTGTGTGTATGTATGTGTGTGTTTGTGTGTGCATTTGTCCACGGGTGCATGTGTTTGGTCTGACATGCATTAGTCCGACACCCTAACCCAGTGGTGGATATGCCAGGGACCCCCATAAGAGAAGGTTTTTACGGCTCTAGCAGTGATTCTCAACCTGTTTAATTCCAAGGACCCCCCCAGTTTGCATTAGTCTACGGACCCCCATTTAATGGAATTTCTACCCCCAATTTATATTGTAAAATCAATTTTATTTTAACTCTGAGAGTGTACAAATTTGTACATTTGTTACAGACCCCATAATGGTCCATTTGGTTCCAAACTATCATTTAGCTGGGGACCCCCTGGAACTCCCTCAGGTACCCCTGGGGGTCCCCGGACCCCACTTTGGGAACCACTGCCCTAACCCAAACCCTAACCTTAACCCAAGAGACGATGGTTCAATCGTGTTTTAATTAACTATTATGGTTCAATCATGATTTCATTAACGATCATTCAATCAATCGTGTCCACATTTGATCCAGGAGTTCATCCGAGGACTGATCCACTGGAGTGGGGCGTACTACTCCTGGATTGGACTGAAGAGGGCTGGAGGGAACTGGACCTGGGTGGACGGGACCCCTCTGACCTCACAGTGAGTTAAAGGAGCATTCAGTGATTTGGGAAAAACTCCGGTCTGCCCCGGTAACAAGATAACGCACTACAGTGGGGGGACTTTCTCACATTCTAATACAGCCAGAAAACACCATTCTAGCAGCCAGACAGCTTGGTAGGGCGGGTGATATTTCATCACTGCACTACTCTCACAGGCTGGGGGCAGGGGCGCCGTCAGGCTCTCAAACGTGCGGGGACAATTTTTATTTATCTTTTATTTATTTATTTATTTTCCTTTTTAACGTCCGTTGTTTGTTATCATGTAGTTCCGAAATGTGTACCCAAATCAAATGGATGAGTCTTCCAGCTCCTCTGAATTTAATTTGCTTTGCTGACTATAAGCTGGTTAAAGACTAGATTGTAAATATAAAATTTAATTTCCTGACTTTCTATTTAAGGGACATTCAAGCTCATACTGTAGATAGGCCTACTCGTGAAAGTTACAAATAACTACATGAAACATTGGATTGCATGAACATCACTTACTAAGGCAGTCAGAAATGAACATATTGTAGATAATAAATGATATAGTTATAAAGTATACTATACAATGATGGACCCAAACCATAGTGGACATGGTTGTAACATTATTTCCCTGTTCTCTTGGCCAGGTCACAGTCTTTGGTCTCGATGTGTTTTTTTACTGGTTAAATAAAATATAATAAAAAGATATTTTATTCATGTGAGAGTGCTGTGGTTTTACACTGCAGGTACTGGGAGAGTGGGCAGCCCGACAACAATAAGGAAAGAAACTGCGCCGCCTACTGGCACAGACTGGGATGGTCCAACTGGCTGTGTTCACGCATACGAGAATACAACTGGATCTGTGAGAAGTGAGGAGGAATGCGTGCGTGGTCTCTTTAAAGAGTTCAGTGCATCTTTACGTTTTCATGCGTCTGTGGGACTCGACGTTACTTCTCTAGACCAGTGGTTTTCAAAGTGGGGTCCGGCCGCGGGGACCCCCAGGGGTCCTTGAGGTGGTTCCAGCCAGGGAATTCCAGAATGTTCGCCTGTAAACACAGTCGCCTCAGGCGTACAGCCTGCGTAACTGCTCAGCCCGATATTCCTAAACGTAACCTCAGTAAACTATATGTCTAAAACGGTTAAACCTTATTCCTAACCTTATAACCTCAGTAAAACGGTGCCAAAACCTAACCCTATTTTCCTAAACTTAAGCCCATGTATAACTATGCCTAATCCTAAACTAATTTCTCAATTCTAACCTTATCCTCAGTAAAACAAATACAACTCTATAGTGCCACCCCCTGGCCAGCCGGGGCGCCTGACGGAGGGGAAAGGAACTGGTTGGAATAACGTGTTCCTTCCGTCCTACCGGGGAAAAGAAGTGGCTTGGACTCCACATGCATAAAAGGAAGCATGAGGTCAGTCGTTGCTCTCCCCAGGTTGGCAGAGGGAGTGTAGCGCCCAGGATTACATTAGACAAGTGACACTGGGGGAATCGTGGGATAAAGATTTAGATTTTTTTCAAGTAATAATATTTAAAGGAAAACAAATACAAGAATACAAGGACCGCTCCACCGAGTGGTCGGTGTGAGGTCGGCGGAGAAAGAAAAACATAAGGGCAAGCGTGTTTTAAGGCGAGCCTTCCGGTTATGTTTCCAGGCAGTGTTGATTTCGTCGACTAAAACTATGACGAAAAATGTTGATGTCGATTACCTTTTTTCACTGCAGAAAACTAAATGGAAACTAAATGAGAACTAAGCTATGGTGACAAAAACAAAAACTAAGACAATCAGACAATTTCCTCAACAAATAAAAACTCGACTAAGTGGACACTGGACAAGAGATCCAGTATAAGTAAAAGCCAATCATTTTACACTTGCGTTGTGAGCTTGTAGATCGGCTATTTTCAGCGAAGTGAAAAATCTGTCATTTCGACGGCTTCAAAAATACATTTTAGTCGAGTAAAAAAACTGCAGAATTAGTCGACTAAAATCTTATGATATTTAGTCGACTAAAACTAGACTAAACACTAAAACATTCCAGTTGACTAAAATATGACTAAAACTAAATGGAGTTTCATTCCGAAGACTATGACTAAACTAAAATAGAGATTTGCTGCCAAAAACAACACTGGTTCCAGGGGGTGATCAGAAAAATGAGGAGCAATATAATGTCGACAAATGATGACTAATCTTCTCTTCTGGGGGTCCCTTAACCCATTCTGACCTGAGATCAGATTCATAACGAGGTTTCCGCCGGACACACACTGGTCTGATTAACCCATTCTGACCTGAGATCAGATTCTAAAAAATTGTCAGTCGTTCTTCGATTTTTCAAAAAATAGCAGACCTACAAGCTCGTATCGCGGCCACTTGATGGCGCGATATGAGCTTGTAGATCTGCTATTTTTAAATAGCTAAAGCATAACATGATGCTAACACCAAAATGGGTGCCCGGTCAGAATTGGTTAAAACCAAATACATATGCATTTTGGGGCCTTGAAACATGAAATGTTTGAGAACCACTGATCTAGAGCGGCATGAAAATGTTTGCGTATGTGGGCGAAGTGGAAAATGGAAGAATTCATGTTACTGTTATCTATTCTTTATGATGCTGATCTGTAAAGTCTTAAAACCAAATAAAAAATAAATAAGTTAAATGACTAGGGAAGGTCAACAGTTATCCAATAGAATAGAACGAAGCGATACTTAGCATTTGCACGTTATTTTAACACATTGGAAACTAGACTTAGTGAAATGTTACCTATACTCAGGAGGCACTAATTTCAACTATTTCATTCCATTTCTATGGTAATGTCATTCTTTCACAGCATCATGTGACAGCTTTAGTTTTCTCTTTCTCATAGATGGATGTGTGCATGAATTGATCTGCAGGCTTAAGATCTTCTATGTTTACTAAACTCAGCACTAAAAGTTCAGAAACATAACTTTGGTCGGTTTAATAATACAAATTGCTATTGTATTTGATATAGTTTTTATCGTTGATTAGTCACCTTTCCAACGTGATATAGCTTGTAAGTATCGGGCATTCCTGGAATGAGAAACACAGCTAAACATGTGGGTATAGCGCCTCCAAAACATGTACCAAAATGGTTATTGGTATTCACCCTTAGCCTGGTTAATAAACCAGACTGATATCGCACGGACCGCAGGATATTAGTCTGGGGAGGCTAAGCTTGGATTTCATTTCCAGGGGGGGCGGGTTGAAACATTTTCTCTTTGACGCACTTGGTCAGAGCTACTGTCAGTCAAAGGTCTCAAGCATTGAAAGTCACTGTACCAAAGCCCGCCCATATTGCATACCGCAAACGGTCTAGAAATGACTTCAGTTTTTTTCTTTGAGTTATACTGTGTGGGGGAATTAGCAGACAAACCTCTCTCTTTCTCTCATGCACGCTCCACATTATAATTAGCAGGCAACAGTGCAACACTATCTCTCTCTCTCTTTCTAGCACAACAGCGCCACTGGTACCCTAAACATACATAAGGGTGGACGGACATAGGGATGGACATAGGGACATTGCTGTTCTTTGGAGTGGTTGCACCACTCAAAAGCAACACACATTGGCCAATGGCCATTATTAAACTTTATTAATTTTACACTCAGTATCATGTGGAAGTAGCATCTATATCTCACTGCATTGAGATTGCCTTCAATCATGACAAGTTCTGCCTTGCCTGTGAGAGAGATACCGCTCCAGACCATGCCAAGCTCTTGTGGCTGTGTATGGATCTTCCAGATGCTACTGAGTTCCCTAACACTGAGTGTAAAATGAATAAAGTGTCAAAATTGCCAATAATAGGTGTTGTTTTTTCCTTATTATTGTGGGAGAGTGCTTTGGTGGAATCATCCAATCCGCTGAGGCTAAGCAACTCAAAGCAAGGATGAATACCAACCATTTGCCATTTTGGCAAAGGTTTTGGAGGCACCCACCCTCACGTTTAGCTGTTTTGCTCATTCCAGGAATGCCTGATCCTTACAAGCTATACCGCATTGTAAAGGTGACTAATCAACGATAAAACCTATATAACATGCAATGCCAATTGCTATTATTAAAGGTGAGAAATAACCGGCCAAAGTTAAGTTTCCGAACTTATTTTTGGAGAGTCTATATGATTTTAGTTGGTTTCAGTTAGTTGTGTATAACACACAGTACAGTTTCAGTTAGTTATCGTTTGTATGTAAAGCTTTGTTTTACTTTTTTTACTTTTTATTTTATTTCAGCTAACTGAGATGTTTAATCAATTCCTGCTTTGGTTTTGTCTAACTATTAAACTATAATAACCATGCATGTTGCGTGTAATTTTTTATTTTTTCCGTTTTATAATCTGTTGAGCGTCTGTCAGATGTGTATAAGGATTTTGACAGCAGCATGCCTGTCATAATTTCACCCGCATCCCTATCTAATTATAGGACAGTATTAGGATGTTGATTTTCATTTTATATTTGTATAGGGCCCCAAATCACACCTCAGAAAGGAGGGAAGCATGAGTCTCAACAGGTCTGGCTTCTTGTGTGGAGCATTCTAGTTACAAAACTGAAACAAAACAGTTTTCTTGTTGAAGCATTTGGTGAGCTTAGACTTACATTTATGAACTTCAGAGCATTTTTAGTCTCTGACTTTCATAGCAAGCAGTACGGTATGTCCGAATTCACCCAGGGCTCTGAGCGGGCTTTTACCCTGATGATTCTCAAGGGAGCCATATGCTATTTAATATTGATATGAATTTGGTTTTGAAGCGGAGCCAAGACTCTTCAACCTGTGTACTGTTCATTCAATGTCATCATTCAATGTCATCACTATTCTTCATACCATTCCTCATTATCCAAAAAGATAAACTGGCTGGTTGGTTAGAGCAAGCTACCAGGGAATTGAACAGATTTCCTGCGTGACCATATGAACAAGCAATAGCTCTTTACTTTACTCTCTGGAAAGATTGCATCCACTGCCTGGCCAGAGGGCAAACTGGTCTTCATTACATCTGGCGCCACAATGGTAGGCACAGACACCAGCCACTCCATGCTACCATGTAACCATGAAGAGGCTGACACCAGGATTGATTCACCTGGTTGATGCCCTGGAGCATATAGCTGTTCTATCTGCAAGTTGTGCAGTACTGGGTACTGGGACCTGCTCCACCACATTCTCAGCTGATACTTACATTAAACCTGAAAGTAAGCACTTACTTAAGTACCTACTTTTACACTGTGAGTTAATTGATCAAATAGGTCAGAATAATTAAATGATGGACGTTTGGAACACATTCCACCAACTCAAGAAGGAGGGGGTGGTCATTAGAGTCAAACAGGTCTGGCTTCTTGTGTGGAGCATTCTACCGATCAAAAAATCCTTCAAAAAAAGTCAAAATCCTTCAGTAAACTGGTCAACTTGGTCAAGTGTGGTTGTAAAAGTGGTTGTCGCCGGTGCTCATGCTCAATAGTTTTTAATGCATTACTTGACACAGAAAAATAATATTTGGACAAAGATTGACATAAGTGCAGGTCGAGATATTGCCAGCGATATTGGCACTTTCGAGAGGGCACCTTCCGCCATCTTGATGACATACAGTATAAAATTTAAAGTATGGTGATGAATTTGGTACTTCTGTTCGCTGTGTCGAATATCCTTCTCTGGACCTAGCGACCTGACTAGATTGCATTTTAAGCATTTAATATGCAACAGTCAAGCACAAACAAGTTTCAGCCTTATTGTCTCCACCAGGCCGAAGGCATGGGGGGAGAGTATGTTTTGCACTCCGTCCGTCCGTGTGTCCGTCCGTGTGTGTGTGTCTGTCCGTGTGTGTGTCCGTGAGCAGCTAATCTCGGCCACCGTTAACCCGGTCGATGCCAAATTTTGCACACACACTCCCTAGATGCCAACGATGAACCTCTGCCCCAAACTTTCCAGAACGGCCTGTTATAGCGCCGCTTTGTGCAAAACAAGTTTTTGCACAGTACACCTACAGATTTTGTCCAAACATCACGCAAATTGGTACACAGTCTCTCCTAGAGCCATTCAACGAAACCGGTCTTTCAGATTTCTCAGACTCCATCCTGATTGGTTAAGATTGGCTTCCAAAGTTCACAGGAGTGCTCAGTTTCAAACAAAATGCTGCAAATCATGAACACATCGCGTGATTTCCGTGAAATTGTGCACCCACATTCCCACTAGGCCGAGGACGAAATGCCACATGAACAATTTCAACTCAGCCTCAAGGTGGCGCTATAACTGGCCGAAAAGTGTTTTTACCTCTAACTGCACGGATCTGTGGATAACTTTGTATGCCAACTCCCTAGAGGCCAAGGAAAAACCTTTGCCTGGAATTTTTCACATCTGCTCTTTATAGCGCCACCATGAGGCCGACATATGTAAAACACATTTTCTATTATTACTCCTTCAGATTTTATCCAAATTTCACGCAAATCGGTACACATGATCTCCATAGTCATGTGATCAAGACAGGTTTGTTTGATTTCTCATATTCCATCCTGATTGGCCACGATTGGCTCCTACAGTTTTCAGTAGCCCGCTTTGTACAAATCGCCACAACTCCTCAACGCAGCGTCCGATTGCGATGAAACTGTGCACGCATATTCCCACTAGGCTGAGGAAGAAATCCTGGTGGAGACCTGTGCCCAGAAGGGCACTTTTTCTAGTTGGCTATTGTCAGTGTGTGAACCGCCTCCGCACAAGTGCCCAATAGTTTCCAAAAGTCATCAATTATTAAATTAAATTGAGTCCCATCATTAATACAACAATTTAACAATATTTTCTTCTTCTTAGCCTACAGATTACATGTCATTAAAATGCCTAGCAACCAGGGATTTTTCATCATAATTTATTTCTGTACAGTAATTCAACATTTCTGTTTTTGTTATGTCTACATACTATACAAACCACAAGGACATTTCAACAAATAAACAACATACTGTACTTGGTCTGTAATTGATTGATTGGTTGATTTATTAACAGTTTGCAGAATTACAGTACATTTCAAGTACAACTCAATACAAAAACTGGGCCCACCATTTTCATCAAAACATTTAGAGACGTACGAATATACAATTCTATATAGTCAAAACAGGAAATATGGGAAAAAGGAAAAGAAACATATACAGTGAGGGGGGAAAAGGGGTGGGTGGGGGATTCAGATTTGACGGGGGCCGGTTTCGAAATGCTGCCGCCCGTAGGTGCCCTTTGAGAGCAGTTTTGAAGGAGTCAAGGGATTTGCAATGCATGTCTTAGGGAAGTTGTATTTTATACAATGCAGTACGGGAGAAGAGACCTCCTTCCGCTTGACCCTAACCCCTCCTCCCTCATTATCCACAACTCCTCCCTCCTCATCAACTCACCTGCCTTTCATTATCACCCGGCCAATCCCCGGTGCAATCACCACAGTATAAATACACCTGCGATCTCAACCAAGTTGTTTGTTCTGCTCCACGACAGACCAAACATGGGTTGTGAGTACTGCACTTGTAGATCGGCTATTTTCACTATCCTTCAAATTTCAACATCACTTTATTCCTTGCTCTGTTATTACCGGCTCCCCCCGCCACTGCGTCGGCCACTCAGACCACACCTCCTCCCGACCCAGCTTTCTCTCTATAGGGTCTCCTCCCATTCCTTGGGGCCCCTCAGGCGTTCTCGCCTCCCAGACGCCAACAATCCACAACTCTGGTCAGCCCCCAGCTCCCACCTTGGCCCCCAGCCCCCAGCTCCCACCTTGGCCTCAGCCCTCCTCTGGTCAGCCCCCAGCTCCCACCTTGGCCTCAGCCCTCCTCTGGTCAGCCCCCAGCTCCCACCTTGGCCTCAGCCCTCCTCTGGTCAGCCCCCAGCTCCCACCTTGGCCTCAGCCCTCCTCTGGTCAGCCCCCAGCTCCCACCTTGGCCTCAGCCCTCCTCTGGTCAGCCCCCAGCTCCCACCTTGGCCTCAGCCCTCCTCTGGTCAGCCCCCAGCTCCCACCTTGGCCTCAGCCCTCCTCTGGTCAGCCCCCAGCTCCCACCTTGGCCTCAGCCCTCCTCTGGTCAGCCCCCAGCTCCCACCTTGGCCTCAGCCCTCCTCTGGTCAGCCCCCAGCTCCCACCTTGGCCTCAGCCCTCCTCTGGTCAGCCCCCAGCTCCCACCTTGGCCTCAGCCCTCCTCTGGTCAGCCCCCAGCTCCCACCTTGGCCTCAGCCCTCCTCTGGTCAGCCCCCAGCTCCCACCTTGGCCTCAGCCCTCCCAAGTGTCTCGCAGGGAACGCCACTCTCCCCGAATCACCTCTGTGTGCACGCCGTCTCCCCCAGTAGACCGGCACAGCACACTCCCCCCCCCCCTCAACCGGTCACAGCGGTCCCCCTCCCTGGACCTGGCACAGCATGCCCCCTCCCTAGACCCGGGACAACGTGCCCTCTCCCTGGAGACGACACAGCGTTCCCCCTCCCCCGACTCACCACAGCGTTCCCCCTCCCCCGACTCACCACAGCGTTCCCCCTCCCCCGACTCACCACAGCGTGCCCCCACCCTCGGCTCGGCACAGCATGCCCCCTCCCTCGACCCGGCACCGTGTGCCCCCTCCCTCCTACCCTCCCCCCACCTCACGATCACGCCGGCAGGTGCTTCAACGCACCTGCCCCTTCCTCGAATCGCCCCAGGACCACCCGAACCCATCTTTCGGTTCTGCTCAAGCAGGCCTTGCCACATGCTCATCTGGACCGTAACGGCCAATCGTCAGGCAGCCGCACGCAGCCATCCTCCGGTCGGTCCTCAGCCTCTCGTCGCTCCATTACTCCCGTCGCCGCCAGTTTTAGGACGCTCCATCTGTCCGTGGCAGATCGGACGGTCGCCGGTCTAAGCGAGAGGTATTCCTTTCCAGTGTACCAACCGGAAGGCGACTCCGCCCACCAGCCTCCTCCTGCTTTACAGCAGCAGCAACAGACACGTGCCCGGCCCACTTCCCTCCTCCCCCCTCCCTCACCCACACGCCGGCCGGCGCATGCATCGTCTGCTTCAAACCCCCCTCCCTCCTCCTCCCTCCCGCCCTCCTCCTCCCCCACAACCACGCTGGCGGTCACGGCAACGCCCCTCGCCCTCTTCCAACCGCCCCTTTTCCTGTACGAGGATGTAGAAAAGAGTTTAGTCGACTAAAACTGGTTTTTATAAAAAATATATATATTCTGATGGCGTTGTATCGTGCATTATTAGTTACAATTTTTTTTATTAAAAAATAAAAAAAAACATTAGATCCATCTCAACATTCCCAGTTTTCAAAAGTGTCTTGTCTTACAATTTACAATTTACAATTTAGGCATTTAGCAGTCTTCTTACTTCAAAGTTGTATGTAATAAAGAAACTTGAATCATCATTGACATTTTTACAAACAAATAAATAGGCTAGTTAGTTACAGTAGCTGCCCACTTAAGCACCCTGACCACTGCAACAATGACCTTAGCATCCCTCCCCACCCCAAGGATGGCCTATAGCTGAGGAATGTTGTTTTTCCAGTTCTAGATGGGAGATCATTAAGATGCTGCTGCATCTTGTATTAAGATGCATCCTTACTTCCTTTCAAGCAATATAATTTAATTGAATGCCTGGAAATGTACCATTGTTTTGTCTGTAACTATAGAGTTATAACCAATAACCGAAAACCAATCCATCGCGCAATTATTAGTTAAAAAAAAGATCCACTTTTGATCTAAGGGGACAAATAGGTTGATTTAGGGGGGCAAGAACCCCCTTTGCCCCCCCGTGGCGCTGGGCCTGGTTGTAAGGCTTGATTTTACACTTGGTTGCATGCTGAAAATGTATCCATTTGCAACACCAGAACACAACCAAACATTGCCTATAATTCTATTAGTTCTATTCTAATTATTCTTCTATTATTCCCTGTTTAGTCTCGTTTTTATTTGTTGACAAATTTGCAAACATATTTTTATGTCCTTTTTGTCATTGAAAAAAGGTAGTCGACAAACTTTTTTCATCATATTTTCAATCAACACTGCCTATAGAAGTAAGTCAACTTTACGTTGTTTGGGTTCAACAAGATGTTAGATTGAACCATGTGTCTAACTTGAAATAAATAAATACATTTATAAAAATAACAAATAATATGTGTATAAGGGATGTATCAGATCCTTAGTTGCATTAGAGCCTCAACAGCATGAATTATACATTTCCACATTAATTTCACATTTATTTATTTACTTATTTTCATTTCAAGAAGAGAAGCTCAGTCTTGTCTGGGTTCAGCTTGAGGTGATTGGAGGTCATCCACTGTGAGATGTCAGACAGGCATGCAGTGATGCAGACGACGTGGCAGACGAGTATTTACGAGACAGTATTTTTTACTGGTTTAACAAGATGTTTGTTAATTGGACTGTAGCACTCGCCTGCTATTATAAAATCAGCTCAGTGGCTCCACGACTGCAGTGCTGACTCAACACAATACAGGTGACTGCTCTAGATCATGTATGCATTCTTGTTGTTCTTGCAAGTGTTATTATTATTATTATTATTATTATTACTACTACCACTACTACTATTATTATTATTGTCAATGTTTTTGGTCTTGTTCTTGTTGTTGATGTTAATCAATATAAACTATGCCACATAGATATATATAAATATAAATCATATAAATCTATGTATCCATCAAAGCTGTAGCATTACCTTCAACCCATAGCACTTAAATGTAGGGTAAGGGATATTTTAGGGTAAAAACAAAAAGCTTTTTTTTCTTAAATCATCAAAGTTCTATTCTGATAGTAATCATTGTGTGTATCTAGGGTTATCTACATCTTACCTTTTCAGGTGGTTTGCAAATGTGTGCCAATCAGGAGAGGGTACCCATTTATCAGCTTCAATTTGACCTTCCAATTTCCTTCAAAGTTCATTTCTTTGAGTCATCACTTCCAATTTCAGTCGTTAATCCTGCATCCTTTATGAGTTTTCTCTCCTGATTGGAAATGCATTTTCTCTTTAGAGCTGGACAGACAGGGGCGACATCGGTTAGTGAACAAACACCTATATAGCGATGATTCTTATCAGAATATAGAGCAATTTAACACTTGTCCTGCTTCATCTCTCTCAGGTAAAGCGTCCTTGAACAGAGAAATGTTGAAGACTCCTGACCAATAGACTATTAGATCTACTAACAAAAATATATATTCAAATAATTTGACCACTTGTGTTGTGAACAGGCTGGTGAATAGGCTTGGAATTCGGGCCAATCATGTTGCCTGTGTTGCTTTTAGGGATAATAAGTAAGTACATTATTGACTGTTGTAACTCAATTCTGTGGCTATTCGTATTTCTTTTCATTTATTATAATTATTTCCCTTTATGTTGCAGGTATGGTGGCGTCTGAAGGTATGGCGTCTGGTAAGTTGAAATCTATACCAGAACTTACGTGTGTGTGTGTGTGTGTGTGTGTGTGTGTGTGTGTGTGTGTGTGTGTGTGTGTGTGTGTGTGTGTGTGTGTGTGTGTGTGTGTGTGTGTGTGTGTGTGTGTGTGTGTGTGTGTGTGTGTGTGTGTGTGTGTGTGCACTCTCTGGAAAGTGCTCTGTCACCAATAAAAACAGCAAATAGTATAAAAACTTAAAAACAAATCGTAAGCAAACTTCCAGTAAATAAAATAATTTATATATATTTTTATTTTTTAACCCTCTAACACCCGCATTAATTTCTACTTGTAAAAAATAGATTTCAACCTTACTACTACTATGCAAATATCATGACCAATGGCATTGAAATGGCATTGCAATGAACATCACTGATGACGTTTAGGTGAAAAAAGAACAGAAAAAAAATATATATAGTAATTAATTAAAATAAAATTGTTGCTAAAAAGCAACGCTGGGTCTTAGAGAGTTAAACAACCGGGACAACGCTCCACACGTCCCAGACTTTTGCTCCAAAACTATGGAATTAACTCCCCGTTGCATGAATCTTCCATCGTAGTCTGAAAACCCACCTCTTCAGACTCCACCTTAGCCCATAGCACTTGCCGTAGCACTGGCCTCGATGACCCTGCAGGTGTATGCAAAGGCTAAAATATGTAATGTAGATTTATATTTTTAGACATGGCATTGTATAGTGTATACTTCATCGTACAGTTATTCTACTGTTAGACAGACTTTAGGTTCTTAGTGTATTTGTGTATAATTGATACCTTCTTGCTTACTGTAAATCGCTCTGGATTAAGAGTGTGCTAAATGCCTAAATTGTAATAGTAAATCTCAAGAAAGATGTATGAACAATGATATTTTGTTAAAACCGTCATGTAAAAGAAGCTTTGTCTGTGTATCCTTCTGATTCTAGCAAGGAGACATGACACTTCCTTAAGCAATATCATTGCTTTATTACGTGACTTCAGTTCTATAAGCTGCAGTTTCAAAACACTCAATTTAATTAACCAATATTTCATTATTTTGTTATGACTTTCTGCTTTCATTTGAATCAGTCACCTATGGTATATTAAACTTAAATATTGTGTAATTAGCCTAACCGTCCTTTTTCTACACCCATGGCCTAGTTCGACTGTACCCAAGAATTGGAACCACATCTCCGCGAGAGGATGATGGGAGCTCTTCTGTCATTGCCCTACAACAACCTTTTTTCTATTTTGGACGCAGATACGATCAGACATTTGTATGTATATAATTTATGCAATTTGCAGCATTATCTTTTTGTATGGGACAGTATTATGTTTTATTTGTGTATTCAATGATTACAGGTGATTAGCAAATAACTTCCTAACCTACTAGAATTGGGTTGTAAAAATGTATACATGGAGGGCTAATGTATTCCTCTTTTATATAAAAGAGGAAATAAAGCCATTAGATGCAGTGATTACGTGATTTGAAAGATTTTTGTTCTAGTCAGTACACTGCACACACTTAAAAAAAAAAAAGAATGTGTCTTTGAAGTAAAAAATAATTCAGCCCCACCTGTCAAATATTTGTTTGTAATGTTTGTTTTATCCACTCATTTGTTAGGTCAACAACAATGGACACCTTACCTTTAATAATCCTTGGAATTCGTATAGCCCTCGAAGTTTCCCGTATGGGAGGAAAGATCTAATTGCTCCATTCTGGACAGATTTGGACAACAGAGCAAATGGGGAAATCACATATAACCAATACACCAGTGGCAGTATCCTTAATCGGGCTACACAAGATATGAATCAATACTTCCCAGGCCTGCGTTTCTCTGCTCGTTTGGTGTTTGTTGCAACATGGTACGAGGTGGCATACTATCCCAGATCAGGAGATGTACGTATTTTATTATTATTGTTGTTTTTTTGTTGTCTCCAACAGGCAATATGGCTGAAGGCCGGAGAATATGTTAATTTCACTCCTGTCCGTCCGCATGTGTCCATCCAAGTGTGTCTGTGACCAGATAATCTGCAGCACTGCCAGCCTGATTGCCCTGAAACTTTGCACACACACTCGGCCAAGGAAGAACCCCCAAATCAAATCTTCCAAATCGGCCTCATGGTGGCGCTATAACAGCCCACTTCACGTTTTGGCCTTTACTCTTGAGGTCATAATCCACAAATGAATCCCTGGATTCCTTGGATCGTGACAACTCAACATAGAAGCCCCATGGCTAACTCATAAATTATTTACATTTTCTGTACGCACAGTCGCACACTCACGCACACACACACACACACACACACACACACACACACACACACACACACACACACACACACACACACACACACACACACACACACACACACCAATCATAATCTGGGCAGATTTAATGGTAAAGTACAAATTAATGACAAATTACAAATTTACTTAACAAAATATGAGATAAATGGTATTTATCTTTTTCTTTTCTTTTTTCAGCGCCTAACATTCCAAGCGGTGTTGATCTCTGGAAATCAGTACTCATTTGTACTGATGAATTATGAAACTATAGCCTCCACTTCTGTCAATGTACAGGTAGAACAATAAAGAAAATATTATTATTTTTACTTATCTGCTTTCACAGCTGCTGTCAGCAACACATGAGTGCATAGTTCAAAATCTGTGGGCACAATAGTGATAATATTCACTTGTACTAAACTTCAACCAATTAAAATGTGTATGTGAATTCTCAGGCTGGCTATGACACGTTCAACTCCACACACCATTTCACCATTCCTGGATCATCCTATTACAATGGCCCTGACAGCTACTCAAATTTACGTAACGGCAGTAATGTTGGCATCGCTGGTCGTTGGGCTTTTCGTGTTGACCATGGATCTAGCGGCTGTATGATTAATGGTAAGACAACACAAATACTTGCCATTCACAGAATGCACAGTTCTGTTGGTAAATGGTTAAGGGGGCTTTACAATGTGCTTTATATTCACACATTTAAACATACATTCACACACTGACAAGAGAGGCATCCATGCAAGGCACTTCCTTAAGCAATATCATTGCTTTATTACGTGACTTTAGTTCTATAAGCTGCAGTTTCAAAACACTCAATTTAATTAACCAATATTTCATTCTTTTGATATGATTTTCAGCTTTCATTTGAATCAGTCACCTATGGTATACTAAACTTAAATATTGTGTAATTAGCCTAACCCTCCTTTTTGTACACCCATGGCCTAGTTCGACTGTACCCAAGAAATGGAACCACACTTCCGCGAGAGGATGATGGGAGCTCTTCTGTCATTGCCCTACAACAACCTTTTTTCTATTTTGGACGCAGATACAATCAGGCATTTGTATGTATATAATTTATGCAATTTGCAGCATTATCTTTTTGTATGGGACAGTATTATGTTTTATTTGTGTATTCAATGATTACAGGTGATTAGCAAATAACTTCCTAACCTACTATAATTGGGTTGTAGAGGAAATAAAGCCATTAAATGCAGTGATTATGTGATTTGAATGATTTTTGTCAGTTCTAGTCAGTACACTGCACACACTTAAAAAAAAAACAATGTGTCTTTGAAGTAAAAATAGTTCAGCCCCATGCACCTGTCAAATAGTTGCTTGTAATGTTTGTTTTATCCACTCATTTGTTAGGTCAACAACAATGGACACCTTACCTTTAATAATCCTTGGAATTCGTATAGCCCTCGAAGTTTCCCGTATGGGGGGAGAGATCTAATTGCTCCATTCTGGACAGATTTGGACAACAGAGCAAATGGGGAAATCACATATAACCAATACACCAGTGGCTGTATCCTTCATCAGGCTACACAAGATATAAATCAATACTTCCCAGGCCTGAGTTTCTCTGCCCGTTTGGTGTTTGTTGCAACATGGTACGAGGTGGCATACTATCCCAGATCAGGAGATGTACGTATTTTATTATTATTGTTGTTTTTGTTGTTGTTGTCTCCAACAGGCAATATGGCTGAAGGCCGGATAATATGTTAATTTCACTCCTGTCCGTCCACATGTGTCCATCCAAGTGTGTCCGTGACCAGATAATCTGCAGCACTGCCAGCCTGATTGCCCTGACACTTTGCACACACACTCGGCCAAGGAAGAACCCCCAAATCAAATCTTCCAAATCGGCCTCATGGTGGCGCTATAACAGCCCATTTCACGTTTTGGCCTTTACTCTTGAGGTCATAATCCACAAATGAATCCCTGGATTCCTTGGATTGTGACAACTCAACATAGAAGCCCCATGGCTAACTCATAAATTATTTACATTTTCTGTACGCACACGCGCGCACACACGCACACACACGCGCACACACACACACACACACACACACACACACACACACACACACACACACACACACACACACACACACACCAATCATAATCTGGGCAGATTTAATGGTAAAGTACAAATTAATGACAAATGACAAATTTACTTAACAAAATATGAGATAAATGGTATTTATCATTTTCTTTTCTTTTTTCTTTTTTCAGCGCCTAACATTCCAAGCGGTGTTGATCTCTGGAAATCAGTACTCTTTTGTACTGATGAATTATGAAACTATAGCCTCAACTTCTGTCAATGTACAGGTAGAACAATAAAGAAAATATTTCTTTTTTTACTTATCTGCTTTCACAGCTGCTGTCAGCAACACACGAGTGCATAGTTCAAAATCTGTGGGCACAATAGTGATAATATTCACCTGTACAAAACTTCAACCAATTAAAATGTGTATGTGAATTCCCAGGCTGGCTATGACACGTTCAACTCCACAAACCACCATTTCACCATTCCTGGATCATCCTATTACAATGGCCCTGACAGCTACTCAAATTTACGTAACGGCAGTAATGTTGGCATCGCTGGTCGTTGGGCTTTTCGTGTTGACCATGGATCTAGAGGCTGTACGATTAATGGTAAGACAACACAAATACTTGCCATTCACAGAATGCACAGTTCTGTTGGTAAATGGTTAAGGGGGCTTTACAATGTGCTTTATATTCACACATTTAAACATACATTCACACACTGACAACAGAGGCATCCATGCAAGGCACTTCCTTAAGCAATATCATTGCTTTATTACGTGACTTCAGTTCTATAAGCTGCAGTTTCAAAACACTCAATTTAATTAACCAATAT
Organism: Protomyctophum parallelum; assembly: GCF_964188405.1. Taxonomy (NCBI): domain Eukaryota; kingdom Metazoa; phylum Chordata; class Actinopteri; order Myctophiformes; family Myctophidae; genus Protomyctophum; species Protomyctophum parallelum. Next base: position 37,799,090 of record NC_139716.1, read on the forward strand.
TTCATTCTTTTGATAAGATTTTCAGCTTTCATTTGAATCAGTCACCTATGGTATACTAAACTTAAATATTGTGTAATTAGCCTAACCCTCCTTTTTCTACACCCATGGCCTAGTTCGACTGTACCCAAGAAATGGAACCACACTTCCGCGAGAGGATGATGGGAGCTCTTCTGTCATTGCCCTACAACAACCTTTTTTCTATTTTGGACGCAGATACAATCAGGCATTTGTATGTATATAATTTATGCAATTTGCAGCATTATCTTTTTGTATGGGACAGTATTATGTTTTATTTGTGTATTCAATGATTACAGGTGATTAGCAAATAACTTCCTAACCTACTAGAATTGGGTTGTAAAAATGTATACATGTTATAATGTATTCCTCTTTTACATAAAAGAGGAAATAAAGCCATTAAATGCAGTGATTATGTGATTTGAATGTTTTTTGTCAGTTCTAGTCAGTACACTGCACACACTTAAAAAAAAAGAATGTGTCTTTGAAGTAAAAATAGTTCAGCCCCATGCACCTGTCAAATATTTGTTTGTAATGTTTGTTTTATCCACTCATTTGTTAGGTCAACAACAATGGACACCTTACCTTTAATAATCCTTGGAATTCGTATAGCCCTCGAAGTTTCCCGTATGGGGGGAGAGATCTAATTGCTCCATTCTGGACAGATTTGGACAACAGAGCAAATGGGGAAATCACATATAACCAATACACCAGTGGCTGTATCCTTCATCAGGCTACACACGATATAAATCAATACTTCCCAGGCCTGAGTTTCTCTGCCCGTTTGGTGTTTGTTGCAACATGGTACGAGGTGGCATACTATCCCAGATCAGGAGATGTACGTATTTTATTATTATTGTTGTTTTTGTTGTTGTCTCCAACAGGCAATGTGGCTGAAGGCCGGATAATATGTTAATTTCACTCCTGTCCGTCCACATGTGTCCATCCAAGTGTGTCCGTGACCAGATAATCTGCAGCACTGCCAGCCTGATTGCCCTGAAACTTTGCACACACACTCGGCCAAGGAAGAACCCCCAAATCAAATCTTCCAAATCGGCCTCATGGTGGCGCTATAACAGCCCATTTCACGTTTTGGCCTTTACTCTTGAGGTCATAATCCACAAATGAATCCCTGGATTCCTTGGATTGTGACAACTCAACATAGAAGCCCCATGGCTAACTCATAAATTATTTACATTTTCTGTACGCACACGCGCGCACACACGCACACACACGCGCGCGCGCACACACACACACACACACACACACACCAATCATAATCTGGGCAGATTTAATGGTAAAGTACAAATTAATGACAAATGACAAATTTACTTAACAAAATATGAGATAAATGGTATTTATCATTTTCTTTTCTTTTTTCTTTTTTCAGCGCCTAACATTCCAAGCGGTGTTGATCTCTGGAAATCAGTACTCTTTTGTACTGATGAATTATGAAACTATAGCCTCAACTTCTGTCAATGTACAGGTAGAACAATAAAGAAAATATTTCTTTTTTTACTTATCTGCTTTCACAGCTGCTGTCAGCAACACACGAGTGCATAGTTCAAAATCTGTGGGCACAATAGTGATAATATTCACCTGTACAAAACTTCAACCAATTAAAATGTGTATGTGAATTCCCAGGCTGGCTATGACACGTTCAACTCCACAAACCACCATTTCACCATTCCTGGATCATCCTATTACAATGGCCCTGACAGCTACTCAAATTTACGTAACGGCAGTAATGTTGGCATCGCTGGTCGTTGGGCTTTTCGTGTTGACCATGGATCTAGAGGCTGTACGATTAATGGTAAGACAACACAAATACTTGCCATTCACAGAATGCACAGTTCTGTTGGTAAATGGTTAAGGGGGCTTTACAATGTGCTTTATATTCACACATTTAAACATACATTCACACACTGACAACAGAGGCATCCATGCAAGGCACTTCCTTAAGCAATATCATTGCTTTATTACGTGACTTCAGTTCTATAAGCTGCAGTTTCAAAACACTCAATTTAATTAACCAATATTTCATTCTTTTGATAAGATTTTCAGCTTTCATTTGAATCAGTCACCTATGGTATACTAAACTTAAATATTGTGTAATTAGCCTAACCCTCCTTTTTCTACACCCATGGCCTAGTTCGACTGTACCCAAGAAATGGAACCACACTTCCGCGAGAGGATGATGGGAGCTCTTCTGTCATTGCCCTACAACAACCTTTTTTCTATTTTGGACGCAGATACAACCAGACATTTGTATGTATATAATTTATGCAATTTGCAGCATTATCTTTTTGTATGGGACAGTATTATGTTTTATTTGTGTATTCAATGATTACAGGTGATTAGCAAATAACTTCCTAACCTACTAGAATTGGGTTGTAAAAATGTATACATGTTATAATGTATTCCTCTTTTACATAAAAGAGGAAATAAAGCCATTAAATGCAGTGATTATGTGATTTGAATGATTTTTGTCAGTTCTAGTCAGTACACTGCACACACTTAAAAAAAAAGAATGTGTCTTTGAAGTAAAAAATAGTTCAGCCCCATGCACCCGTCAAATATTTGTTTGTAATGTTTGTTTTATCCACTCATTTGTTAGGTCAACAACAATGGACACCTTACCTTTAATAATCCTTGGAATTCGTATAGCCCTCGAAGTTTCCCGTATGGGGGGAGAGATCTAATTGCTCCATTCTGGACAGATTTGGACAACAGAGCAAATGGGGAAATCACATATAACCAATACACCAGTGGCTGTATCCTTCATCAGGCTACACACGATATAAATCAATACTTCCCAGGCCTGAGTTTCTCTGCCCGTTTGGTGTTTGTTGCAACATGGTACGAGGTGGCATACTATCCCAGATCAGGAGATGTACGTATTTTATTATTATTGTTGTTTTTGTTGTTGTCTCCAACAGGCAATGTGGCTGAAGGCCGGATAATATGTTAATTTCACTCCTGTCCGTCCACATGTGTCCATCCAAGTGTGTCCGTGACCAGATAATCTGCAGCACTGCCAGCCTGATTGCCCTGAAACTTTGCACACACACTCGGCCAAGGAAGAACCCCCAAATCAAATCTTCCAAATCGGCCTCATGGTGGCGCTATAACAGCCCATTTCACGTTTTGGCCTTTACTCTTGAGGTCATAATCCACAAATGAATCCCTGGATTCCTTGGATCGTGACAACTCAACATAGAAGCCCCATGGCTAACTCATAAATTATTTACATTTTCTGTACGCACACGCACGCGCGCACACACGCACACACACACGCGCACACACACACACACACAGACACACACACACACACACACACACACACACACACACACACACACACACACACACACACAGACACACACACACACACACACACACACACACACCAATCATAATCTGGGCAGATTTAATGGTAAAGTACAAATTAATGACAAATGACAAATTTACTTAACAAAATATGAGATAAATGGTATTTATAATTTTCTTTTCTTTTTTCTTTTTTCAGCGCCTAACATTCCAAGCGGTGTTGATCTCTGGAAATCAGTACTCTTTTGTACTGATGAATTATGAAACTATAGCCTCAACTTCTGTCAATGTACAGGTAGAACAATAAAGAAAATATATATATTTTTACTTATCTGCTTTCACAGCTGCTGTCAGCAACACACGAGTGCATAGTTCAAAATATGTGGGCACAATAGTGATAATATTCACCTGTACAAAATTTCAACCAATTAAAATGTGTATGTGAATTCCCAGGCTGGCTATAACACGTTCAACTCCACACAACACCATTTCACCATTCCTGGATCATCCTATTACAATGGCCCTGACAGCTACTCAAATTTACGTAACGGCAGTAATGTTGGCATCGCTGGTCGTTGGGCTTTTCGTGTTGACCATGGATCTAGAGGCTGTACGATTAATGGTAAGACAACACAAATACTTGCCATTCACAGAATGCACAGTTCTGTTGGTAAATGGTTAAGGGGGCTTTACAATGTGCTTTATATTCACACATTTAAACATACATTCACACACTGACAACAGAGGCATCCATGCAAGGCACTTCCTTAAGCAATATCATTGCTTTATTACGTGACTTCAGTTCTATAAGCTGCAGTTTCAAAACACTCAATTTAATTAACCAATATTTCATTCTTTTGATAAGATTTTCAGCTTTCATTTGAATCAGTCACCTATGGTATACTAAACTTAAATATTGTGTAATTAGCCTAACCCTCCTTTTTCTACACCCATGGCCTAGTTCGACTGTACCCAAGAAATGGAACCACACTTCCGCGAGAGGATGATGGGAGCTCTTCTGTCATTGCCCTACAACAACCTTTTTTCTATTTTGGACGCAGATACAACCAGACATTTGTATGTATATAATTTATGCAATTTGCAGCATTATCTTTTTGTATGGGACAGTATTATGTTTTATTTGTGTATTCAATGATTACAGGTGATTAGCAAATAACTTCCTAACCTACTAGAATTGGGTTGTAAAAATGTATACATGTTATAATGTATTCCTCTTTTACATAAAAGAGGAAATAAAGCCATTAAATGCAGTGATTATGTGATTTGAATGATTTGTCAGTTCTAGTCAGTACACTGCACACACTTAAAAAAAAAGAATGTGTCTTTGAAGTAAAAATAGTTCAGCCCCATGCACCTGTCAAATATTTGTTTGTAATGTTTGTTTTATCCACTCATTTGTTAGGTCAACAACAATGGACACCTTACCTTTAATAATCCTTGGAATTCGTATAGCCCTCGAAGTTTCCCGTATGGGGGGAGAGATCTAATTGCTCCATTCTGGACAGATTTGGACAACAGAGCAAATGGGGAAATCACATATAACCAATACACCAGTGGCTGTATCCTTCATCAGGCTACACACGATATAAATCAATACTTCCCAGGCCTGAGTTTCTCTGCCCATTTGGTGTTTGTTGCAACATGGTACGAGGTGGCATACTATCCCAGATCAGGAGATGTACGTATTTTATTATTATTGTTGTTTTTGTTGTTGTCTCCAACAGGCAATGTGGCTGAAGGCCGGATAATATGTTAATTTCACTCCTGTCCGTCCACATGTGTCCATCCAAGTGTGTCCGTGACCAGATAATCTGCAGCACTGCCAGCCTGATTGCCCTGAAACTTTGCACACACACTTGGCCAAGGAAGAACCCCCAAATCAAATCTTCCAAATCGGCCTCATGGTGGCGCTATAACAGCCCATTTCACGTTTTGGCCTTTACTCTTGAGGTCATAATCCACAAATGAATCCCTGGATTCCTTGGATCGTGACAACTCAACATAGAAGCCCCATGGCTAACTCATAAATTATTTACATTTTCTGTACGCACGCGCGCACACACGCACACACACACACACACACACACACACACACACACACACACACACACACACACCAATCATAATCTGGGCAGATTTAATGGTAAAGTACAAATTAATGACAAATGACAAATTTACTTAACAAAATATGAGATAAATGGTATTTATCATTTTCTTTTCTTTTTTCTTTTTTCAGCGCCTAACATTCCAAGCGGTGTTGATCTCTGGAAATCAGTACTCTTTTGTACTGATGAATTATGAAACTATAGCCTCAACTTCTGTCAATGTACAGGTAGAACAATAAAGAAAATATTTCTTTTTTTACTTATCTGCTTTCACAGCTGCTGTCAGCAACACACGAGTGCATAGTTCAAAATCTGTGGGCACAATAGTGATAATATTCACCTGTACAAAACTTCAACCAATTAAAATGTGTATGTGAATTCCCAGGCTGGCTATGACACGTTCAACTCCACAAACCACCATTTCACCATTCCTGGATCATCCTATTACAATGGCCCTGACAGCTACTCAAATTTACGTAACGGCAGTAATGTTGGCATCGCTGGTCGTTGGGCTTTTCGTGTTGACCATGGATCTAGAGGCTGTACGATTAATGGTAAGACAACACAAATACTTGCCATTCACAGAATGCACAGTTCTGTTGGTAAATGGTTAAGGGGGCTTTACAATGTGCTTTATATTCACACATTTAAACATACATTCACACACTGACAACAGAGGCATCCATGCAAGGCACTTCCTTAAGCAATATCATTGCTTTATTACGTGACTTCAGTTCTATAAGCTGCAGTTTCAAAACACTCAATTTAATTAACCAATATTTAATTCTTTTGATATGATTTTCAGCTTTCATTTGAATCAGTCACCTATGGTATACTAAACTTAAATATTGTGTAATTAGCCTAACCCTCCTTTTTGTACACCCATGGCCTAGTTCGACTGTACCCAAGAGATGGAACCACACTTCCGCGAGAGGATGATGGGAGCTCTTCTGTCATTGCCCTACAACAACCTTTTTTCTATTTTGGACGCAGATACAATCAGGCATTTGTATGTATATAATTTATGCAATTTGCAGCATTATCTTTTTGTATGGGACAGTATTATGTTTTATTTGTGTATTCAATGATTACAGGTGATTAGCAAATAACTTCCTAACCTACTAGAATTGGGTTGTAAAAATGTATACATGTTATAATGTATTCCTCTTTTACATAAAAGAGGAAATAAAGCCATTAAATGCAGTGATTATGTGATTTGAATGATTTTTGTCAGTTCTAGTCAGTACACTGCACACACTTAAAAAAAAAGAATGTGTCTTTGAAGTAAAAATAGTTCAGCCCCATGCACCTGTCAAATATTTGTTTGTAATGTTTGTTTTATCCACTCATTTGTTAGGTCAACAACAATGGACACCTTACCTTTAATAATCCTTGGAATTCGTATAGCCCTCGAAGTTTCCCGTATGGGGGGAGAGATCTAATTGCTCCATTCTGGACAGATTTGGACAACAGAGCAAATGGGGAAATCACATATAACCAATACACCAGTGGCTGTATCCTTCATCAGGCTACACACGATATAAATCAATACTTCCCAGGCCTGAGTTTCTCTGCCCATTTGGTGTTTGTTGCAACATGGTACGAGGTGGCATACTATCCCAGATCAGGAGATGTACGTATTTTATTATTATTGTTGTTTTTGTTGTTGTCTCCAACAGGCAATGTGGCTGAAGGCCGGATAATATGTTAATTTCACTCCTGTCCGTCCACATGTGTCCATCCAAGTGTGTCCGTGACCAGATAATCTGCAGCACTGCCAGCCTGATTGCCCTGAAACTTTGCACACACACTTGGCCAAGGAAGAACCCCCAAATCAAATCTTCCAAATCGGCCTCATGGTGGCGCTATAACAGCCCATTTCACGTTTTGGCCTTTACTCTTGAGGTCATAATCCACAAATGAATCCCTGGATTCCTTGGATCGTGACAACTCAACATAGAAGCCCCATGGCTAACTCATAAATTATTTACATTTTCTGTACGCACGCGCGCACACACGCACACACACACACACACACACACACACACACACACACACACACACACACACACACACACACACACACACACACACACACACACCAATCATAATCTGGGCAGATTTAATGGTAAAGTACAAATTAATGACAAATGACAAATTTACTTAACAAAATATGAGATAAATGGTATTTATCATTTTCTTTTCTTTTTTCTTTTTTCAGCGCCTAACATTCCAAGCGGTGTTGGTCTCTGGAGATCAGTACTCTTTTGTACTGATGAATTATGAAACTATAGCCTCAACTTCTGTCAATGTACAGGTAGAACAATAAAGAAAATATTTCTTTTTTTACTTATCTGCTTTCACAGCTGCTGTCAGCAACACACGAGTGCATAGTTCAAAATCTGTGGGCACAATAGTGATAATATTCACCTGTACAAAACTTCAACCAATTAAAATGTGTATGTGAATTCCCAGGCTGGCTATGACACGTTCAACTCCACAAACCACCATTTCACCATTCCTGGATCATCCTATTACAATGGCCCTGACAGCTACTCAAATTTACGTAACGGCAGTAATGTTGGCATCGCTGGTCGTTGGGCTTTTCGTGTTGACCATGGATCTAGAGGCTGTACGATTAATGGTAAGACAACACAAATACTTGCCATTCACAGAATGCACAGTTCTGTTGGTAAATGGTTAAGGGGGCTTTACAATGTGCTTTATATTCACACATTTAAACATACATTCACACACTGACAACAGAGGCATCCATGCAAGGCACTTCCTTAAGCAATATCATTGCTTTATTACGTGACTTCAGTTCTATAAGCTGCAGTTTCAAAACACTCAATTTAATTAACCAATATTTCATTCTTTTGATATGATTTTCAGCTTTCATTTGAATCAGTCACCTATGGTATACTAAACTTAAATATTGTGTAATTAGCCTAACCCTCCTTTTTGTACACCCATGGCCTAGTTCGACTGTACCCAAGAGATGGAACCACACTTCCGCGAGAGGATGATGGGAGCTCTTCTGTCATTGCCCTACAACAACCTTTTTTCTATTTTGGACGCAGATACAATCAGGCATTTGTATGTATATAATTTATGCAATTTGCAGCATTATCTTTTTGTATGGGACAGTATTATGTTTTATTTGTGTATTCAATGATTACAGGTGATTAGCAAATAACTTCCTAACCTACTAGAATTGGGTTGTAAAAATGTATACATGTTATAATGTATTCCTCTTTTACATAAAAGAGGAAATAAAGCCATTAAATGCAGTGATTATGTGATTTGAATGATTTTTGTCAGTTCTAGTCAGTACACTGCACACACTTAAAAAAAAAGAATGTGTCTTTGAAGTAAAAATAGTTCAGCCCCATGCACCTGTCAAATATTTGTTTGTAATGTTTGTTTTATCCACTCATTTGTTAGGTCAACAACAATGGACACCTTACCTTTAATAATCCTTGGAATTCGTATAGCCCTCGAAGTTTCCCGTATGGGGGGAGAGATCTAATTGCTCCATTCTGGACAGATTTGGACAACAGAGCAAATGGGGAAATCACATATAACCAATACACCAGTGGCTGTATCCTTCATCAGGCTACACACGATATAAATCAATACTTCCCAGGCCTGAGTTTCTCTGCCCATTTGGTGTTTGTTGCAACATGGTACGAGGTGGCATACTATCCCAGATCAGGAGATGTACGTATTTTATTATTATTGTTGTTTTTGTTGTTGTCTCCAACAGGCAATGTGGCTGAAGGCCGGATAATATGTTAATTTCACTCCTGTCCGTCCACATGTGTCCATCCAAGTGTGTCCGTGACCAGATAATCTGCAGCACTGCCAGCCTGATTGCCCTGAAACTTTGCACACACACTTGGCCAAGGAAGAACCCCCAAATCAAATCTTCCAAATCGGCCTCATGGTGGCGCTATAACAGCCCATTTCACGTTTTGGCCTTTACTCTTGAGGTCATAATCCACAAATGAATCCCTGGATTCCTTGGATCGTGACAACTCAACATAGAAGCCCCATGGCTAACTCATAAATTATTTACATTTTCTGTACGCACGCGCGCACACACGCACACACACACACACACACACACACACACACACACACACACACACACACACACACACACACACACACACACACACACACCAATCATAATCTGGGCAGATTTAATGGTAAAGTACAAATTAATGACAAATGACAAATTTACTTAACAAAATATGAGATAAATGGTATTTATCATTTTCTTTTCTTTTTTCTTTTTTCAGCGCCTAACATTCCAAGCGGTGTTGGTCTCTGGAGATCAGTACTCTTTTGTACTGATGAATTATGAAACTATAGCCTCAACTTCTGTCAATGTACAGGTAGAACAATAAAGAAAATATTTCTTTTTTTACTTATCTGCTTTCACAGCTGCTGTCAGCAACACACGAGTGCATAGTTCAAAATCTGTGGGCACAATAGTGATAATATTCACCTGTACAAAACTTCAACCAATTAAAATGTGTATTTGAATTCCCAGGCTGGCTATGACACGTTCAACTCCACAAACCACCATTTCACCATTCCTGGATCATCCTATTACAATGGCCCTGACAGCTACTCAAATTTACGTAACGGCAGTAATGTTGGCATCGCTGGTCGTTGGGCTTTTCGTGTTGACCATGGATCTAGAGGCTGTACGATTAATGGTAAGACAACACAAATACTTGCCATTCACAGAATGCACAGTTCTGTTGGTAAATGGTTAAGGGGGCTTTACAATGTGCTTTATATTCACACATTTAAACATACATTCACACACTGACAACAGAGGCATCCATGCAAGGCACTTCCTTAAGCAATATCATTGCTTTATTACGTGACTTCAGTTCTATAAGCTGCAGTTTCAAAACACTCAATTTAATTAACCAATATTTCATTCTTTTGATATGATTTTCAGCTTTCATTTGAATCAGTCACCTATGGTATACTAAACTTAAATATTGTGTAATTAGCCTAACCCTCCTTTTTGTACACCCATGGCCTAGTTCGACTGTACCCAAGAGATGGAACCACACTTCCGCGAGAGGATGATGGGAGCTCTTCTGTCATTGCCCTACAACAACCTTTTTTCTATTTTGGACGCAGATACAATCAGGCATTTGTATGTATATAATTTATGCAATTTGCAGCATTATCTTTTTGTATGGGACAGTATTATGTTTTATTTGTGTATTCAATGATTACAGGTGATTAGCAAATAACTTCCTAACCTACTAGAATTGGGTTGTAAAAATGTATACATGTTATAATGTATTCCTCTTTTACATAAAAGAGGAAATAAAGCCATTAAATGCAGTGATTATGTGATTTGAATGATTTTTGTCAGTTCTAGTCAGTACACTGCACACACTTAAAAAAAAAGAATGTGTCTTTGAAGTAAAAATAGTTCAGTCCCATGCACCTGTCAAATATTTGTTTGTAATGTTTGTTTTATCCACTCATTTGTTAGGTCAACAACAATGGACACCTTACCTTTAATAATCCTTGGAATTCGTATAGCCCTCGAAGTTTCCCGTATGGGGGGAGAGATCTAATTGCTCCATTCTGGACAGATTTGGACAACAGAGCAAATGGGGAAATCACATATAACCAATACACCAGTGGCTGTATCCTTCATCAGGCTACACACGATATAAATCAATACTTCCCAGGCCTGAGTTTCTCTGCCCATTTGGTGTTTGTTGCAACATGGTACGAGGTGGCATACTATCCCAGATCAGGAGATGTACGTATTTTATTATTATTGTTGTTTTTGTTGTTGTCTCCAACAGGCAATGTGGCTGAAGGCCGGATAATATGTTAATTTCACTCCTGTCCGTCCACATGTGTCCATCCAAGTGTGTCCGTGACCAGATAATCTGCAGCACTGCCAGCCTGATTGCCCTGAAACTTTGCACACACACTTGGCCAAGGAAGAACCCCCAAATCAAATCTTCCAAATCGGCCTCATGGTGGCGCTATAACAGCCCATTTCACGTTTTGGCCTTTACTCTTGAGGTCATAATCCACAAATGAATCCCTGGATTCCTTGGATCGTGACAACTCAACATAGAAGCCCCATGGCTAACTCATAAATTATTTACATTTTCTGTACGCACGCGCGCACACACGCACACACACACACACACACACACACACACACACACACACACACACACACACACACACACACACACACACACACACACACACCAATCATAATCTGGGCAGATTTAATGGTAAAGTACAAATTAATGACAAATGACAAATTTACTTAACAAAATATGAGATAAATGGTATTTATCATTTTCTTTTCTTTTTTCTTTTTTCAGCGCCTAACATTCCAAGCGGTGTTGGTCTCTGGAGATCAGTACTCTTTTGTACTGATGAATTATGAAACTATAGCCTCAACTTCTGTCAATGTACAGGTAGAACAATAAAGAAAATATTTCTTTTTTTACTTATCTGCTTTCACAGCTGCTGTCAGCAACACACGAGTGCATAGTTCAAAATCTGTGGGCACAATAGTGATAATATTCACCTGTACAAAACTTCAACCAATTAAAATGTGTATGTGAATTCCCAGGCTGGCTATGACACGTTCAACTCCACAAACCACCATTTCACCATTCCTGGATCATCCTATTACAATGGCCCTGACAGCTACTCAAATTTACGTAACGGCAGTAATGTTGGCATCGCTGGTCGTTGGGCTTTTCGTGTTGACCATGGATCTAGAGGCTGTACGATTAATGGTAAGACAACACAAATACTTGCCATTCACAGAATGCACAGTTCTGTTGGTAAATGGTTAAGGGGGCTTTACAATGTGCTTTATATTCACACATTTAAACATACATTCACACACTGACAACAGAGGCATCCATGCAAGGCACTTCCTTAAGCAATATCATTGCTTTATTACGTGACTTCAGTTCTATAAGCTGCAGTTTCAAAACACTCAATTTAATTAACCAATATTTCATTCTTTTGATATGATTTTCAGCTTTCATTTGAATCAGTCACCTATGGTATACTAAACTTAAATATTGTGTAATTAGCCTAACCCTCCTTTTTGTACACCCATGGCCTAGTTCGACTGTACCCAAGAGATGGAACCACACTTCCGCGAGAGGATGATGGGAGCTCTTCTGTCATTGCCCTACAACAACCTTTTTTCTATTTTGGACGCAGATACAATCAGGCATTTGTATGTATATAATTTATGCAATTTGCAGCATTATCTTTTTGTATGGGACAGTATTATGTTTTATTTGTGTATTCAATGATTACAGGTGATTAGCAAATAACTTCCTAACCTACTAGAATTGGGTTGTAAAAATGTATACATGTTATAATGTATTCCTCTTTTACATAAAAGAGGAAATAAAGCCATTAAATGCAGTGATTATGTGATTTGAATGATTTTTGTCAGTTCTAGTCAGTACACTGCACACACTTAAAAAAAAAGAATGTGTCTTTGAAGTAAAAATAGTTCAGCCCCATGCACCTGTCAAATATTTGTTTGTAATGTTTGTTTTATCCACTCATTTGTTAGGTCAACAACAATGGACACCTTACCTTTAATAATCCTTGGAATTCGTATAGCCCTCGAAGTTTCCCGTATGGGGGGAGAGATCTAATTGCTCCATTCTGGACAGATTTGGACAACAGAGCAAATGGGGAAATCACATATAACCAATACACCAGTGGCTGTATCCTTCATCAGGCTACACACGATATAAATCAATACTTCCCAGGCCTGAGTTTCTCTGCCCGTTTGGTGTTTGTTGCAACATGGTACGAGGTGGCATACTATCCCAGATCAGGAGATGTACGTATTTTATTATTATTGTTGTTTTTGTTGTTGTCTCCAACAGGCAATGTGGCTGAAGGCCGGATAATATGTTAATTTCACTCCTGTCCGTCCACATGTGTCCATCCAAGTGTGTCCGTGACCAGATAATCTGCAGCACTGCCAGCCTGATTGCCCTGAAACTTTGCACACACACTCGGCCAAGGAAGAACCCCCAAATCAAATCTTCCAAATCGGCCTCATTGTGGCGCTATAACAGCCCATTTCACGTTTTGGCCTTTACTCTTGAGGTCATAATCCACAAATGAATCCCTGGATTCCTTGGATCGTGACAACTCAACATAGAAGCCCCATGGCTAACTCATAAATTATTTACATTTTCTGTACGCACGCGCGCACACACGCACACACACACACACACACACACACACACACACACACACACACACACACACACCAATCATAATCTGGGCAGATTTAATGGTAAAGTACAAATTAATGACAAATGACAAATTTACTTAACAAAATATGAGATAAATGGTATTTATCATTTTCTTTTCTTTTTTCTTTTTTCAGCGCCTAACATTCCAAGCGGTGTTGATCTCTGGAAATCAGTACTCTTTTGTACTGATGAATTATGAAACTATAGCCTCAACTTCTGTCAATGTACAGGTAGAACAATAAAGAAAATATTTCTTTTTTTACTTATCTGCTTTCACAGCTGCTGTCAGCAACACACGAGTGCATAGTTCAAAATCTGTGGGCACAATAGTGATAATATTCACCTGTACAAAACTTCAACCAATTAAAATGTGTATGTGAATTCCCAGGCTGGCTATGACACGTTCAACTCCACAAACCACCATTTCACCATTCCTGGATCATCCTATTACAATGGCCCTGACAGCTACTCAAATTTACGTAACGGCAGTAATGTTGGCATCGCTGGTCGTTGGGCTTTTCGTGTTGACCATGGATCTAGAGGCTGTACGATTAATGGTAAGACAACACAAATACTTGCCATTCACAGAATGCACAGTTCTGTTGGTAAATGGTTAAGGGGGCTTTACAATGTGCTTTATATTCACACATTATTATTTTTTTTAAGATATTTTTTTGCGGCTTACGCCTTTATTGATTCTTTAAGGGATAGAAAGTAGGCTGACAGGAAACGGGAGAGAGATGGGGGGATGACATGCGGTAAAGGCCGTGTCGGGTACGGGAGTCGAACCCGCGGCACACCGCGACTGGATCACCAGTCCGGTGTCCAGACCGTTACGCTACGGCCTGGGCCATATTCACACTTTTAAACATACATTCACACACTGACAACAGAGGCATCCATGCAAGGCACTTCCTTAAGCAATATCATTGCTTTATTACGTGACTTCAGTTCTATAAGCTGCAGTTTCAAAACACTCAATTTAATTAACCAATATTTCATTCTTTTGATAAGATTTTCAGCTTTCATTTGAATCAGTCACCTATGGTATACTAAACTTAAATATTGTGTAATTAGCCTAACCCTCCTTTTTCTACACCCATGGCCTAGTTCGACTGTACCCAAGAAATGGAACCACACTTCCGCGAGAGGATGATGGGAGCTCTTCTGTCATTGCCCTACAACAACCTTTTTTCTATTTTGGACGCAGATACAATCAGGCATTTGTATGTATATAATTTATGCAATTTGCAGCATTATCTTTTTGTATGGGACAGTATTATGTTTTATTTGTGTATTCAATGATTACAGGTGATTAGCAAATAACTTCCTAACCTACTAGAATTGGGTTGTAAAAATGTATACATGTTATAATGTATTCCTCTTTTACATAAAAGAGGAAATAAAGCCATTAAATGCAGTGATTATGTGATTTGAATGATTTTTGTCAGTTCTAGTCAGTACACTGCACACACTTAAAAAAAGAAGAATGTGTCTTTGAAGTAAAAATAGTTCAGCCCCATGCACCTGTCAAATATTTGTTTGTAATGTTTGTTTTATCCACTCATTTGTTAGGTCAACAACAATGGACACCTTACCTTTAATAATCCTTGGAATTCGTATAGCCCTCGAAGTTTCCCGTATGGGGGGAGAGATCTAATTGCTCCATTCTGGACAGATTTGGACAACAGAGCAAATGGGGAAATCACATATAACCAATACACCAGTGGCTGTATCCTTCATCAGGCTACACACGATATAAATCAATACTTCCCAGGCCTGAGTTTCTCTGCCCGTTTGGTGTTTGTTGCAACATGGTACGAGGTGGCATACTATCCCAGATCAGGAGATGTACGTATTTTATTATTATTGTTGTTTTTGTTGTTGTCTCCAACAGGCAATGTGGCTGAAGGCCGGATAATATGTTAATTTCACTCCTGTCCGTCCACATGTGTCCATCCAAGTGTGTCCGTGACCAGATAATCTGCAGCACTGCCAGCCTGATTGCCCTGAAACTTTGCACACACACTTGGCCAAGGAAGAACCCCCAAATCAAATCTTCCAAATCGGCCTCATGGTGGCGCTATAACAGCCCATTTCACGCTTTGGCCTTTACTCTTGAGGTCATAATCCACAAATGAATCCCTGGATTCCTTGGATCGTGACAACTCAACATAGAAGCCCCATGGCTAACTCATAAATTATTTACATTTTCTGTACGCACACGCACGCGCGCACACACGCACACACACACGCGCACACACACACACACACACACACACACACACACACACACACACACACACACACACACACCAATCATAATCTGGGCAGATTTAATGGTAAAGTACAAATTAATGACAAATGACAAATTTACTTAACAAAATATGAGATAAATGGTATTTATCATTTTCTTTTCTTTTTTCTTTTTTCAGCGCCTAACATTCCAAGCGGTGTTGATCTCTGGAAATCAGTACTCTTTTGTACTGATGAATTATGAAACTATAGCCTCAACTTCTGTCAATGTACAGGTAGAACAATAAAGAAAATATTTCTTTTTTTACTTATCTGCTTTCACAGCTGCTGTCAGCAACACACGAGTGCATAGTTAAAAATCTGTGGGCACAATAGTGATCATATTCACCTGTACAAAACTTCAACCAATTAAAATGTGTATGTGAATTCCCAGGCTGGCTATAACACGTTCAACTCCACAAACCACCATTTCACCATTCCTGGATCATCCTATTACAATGGCCCTGACAGCTACTCAAATGTACGTAACGGCAGTAATGTTGGCATCGCTGGTCGTTGGGCTTTTCGTGTTGACCATGGATCTAGAGGCTGTACGATTAATGGTAAGACAACACAAATACTTGCCATTCACAGAATGCACAGTTCTGTTGGTAAATGGTTAAGGGGGCTTTACAATGTGCTTTATATTCACACATTTAAACATACATTCACACACTGACAACAGAGGCATCCATGCAAGGCACTTCCTTAAGCAATATCATTGCTTTATTACGTGACTTCAGTTCTATAAGCTGCAGTTTCAAAACACTCAATTTAATTAACCAATATTTCATTCTTTTGATAAGATTTTCAGCTTTCATTTGAATCAGTCACCTATGGTATACTAAACTTAAATATTGTGTAATTAGCCTAACCCTCCTTTTTGTACACCCATGGCCTAGTTCGACTGTACCCAAGAGATGGAACCACACTTCCGCGAGAGGATGATGGGAGCTCTTCTGTCATTGCCCTACAACAACCTTTTTTCTATTTTGGACGCAGATACAATCAGGCATTTGTATGTATATAATTTATGCAATTTGCAGCATTATCTTTTTGTATGGGACAGTATTATGTTTTATTTGTGTATTCAATGATTACAGGTGATTAGCAAATAACTTCCTAACCTACTAGAATTGGGTTGTAAAAATGTATACATGTTATAATGTATTCCTCTTTTACATAAAAGAGGAAATAAAGCCATTAAATGCAGTGATTATGTGATTTGAATGATTTTTGTCAGTTCTAGTCAGTACACTGCACACACTTAAAAAAAAAGAATGTGTCTTTGAAGTAAAAATAGTTCAGCCCCATGCACCTGTCAAATATTTGTTTGTAATGTTTGTTTTATCCACTCATTTGTTAGGTCAACAACAATGGACACCTTACCTTTAATAATCCTTGGAATTCGTATAGCCCTCGAAGTTTCCCGTATGGGGGGAGAGATCTAATTGCTCCATTCTGGACAGATTTGGACAACAGAGCAAATGGGGAAATCACATATAACCAATACACCAGTGGCTGTATCCTTCATCAGGCTACACACGATATAAATCAATACTTCCCAGGCCTGAGTTTCTCTGCCCATTTGGTGTTTGTTGCAACATGGTACGAGGTGGCATACTATCCCAGATCAGGAGATGTACGTATTTTATTATTATTGTTGTTTTTGTTGTTGTCTCCAACAGGCAATGTGGCTGAAGGCCGGATAATATGTTAATTTCACTCCTGTCCGTCCACATGTGTCCATCCAAGTGTGTCCGTGACCAGATAATCTGCAGCACTGCCAGCCTGATTGCCCTGAAACTTTGCACACACACTTGGCCAAGGAAGAACCCCCAAATCAAATCTTCCAAATCGGCCTCATGGTGGCGCTATAACAGCCCATTTCACGTTTTGGCCTTTACTCTTGAGGTCATAATCCACAAATGAATCCCTGGATTCCTTGGATCGTGACAACTCAACATAGAAGCCCCATGGCTAACTCATAAATTATTTACATTTTCTGTACGCACGCGCGCACACACGCACACACACACACACACACACACACACACACACACACACACACACACACACACACACACACACACACACACACACCAATCATAATCTGGGCAGATTTAATGGTAAAGTACAAATTAATGACAAATGACAAATTTACTTAACAAAATATGAGATAAATGGTATTTATCATTTTCTTTTCTTTTTTCTTTTTTCAGCGCCTAACATTCCAAGCGGTGTTGGTCTCTGGAGATCAGTACTCTTTTGTACTGATGAATTATGAAACTATAGCCTCAACTTCTGTCAATGTACAGGTAGAACAATAAAGAAAATATTTCTTTTTTTACTTATCTGCTTTCACAGCTGCTGTCAGCAACACACGAGTGCATAGTTCAAAATCTGTGGGCACAATAGTGATAATATTCACCTGTACAAAACTTCAACCAATTAAAATGTGTATGTGAATTCCCAGGCTGGCTATGACACGTTCAACTCCACAAACCACCATTTCACCATTCCTGGATCATCCTATTACAATGGCCCTGACAGCTACTCAAATTTACGTAACGGCAGTAATGTTGGCATCGCTGGTCGTTGGGCTTTTCGTGTTGACCATGGATCTAGAGGCTGTACGATTAATGGTAAGACAACACAAATACTTGCCATTCACAGAATGCACAGTTCTGTTGGTAAATGGTTAAGGGGGCTTTACAATGTGCTTTATATTCACACATTTAAACATACATTCACACACTGACAACAGAGGCATCCATGCAAGGCACTTCCTTAAGCAATATCATTGCTTTATTACGTGACTTCAGTTCTATAAGCTGCAGTTTCAAAACACTCAATTTAATTAACCAATATTTCATTCTTTTGATATGATTTTCAGCTTTCATTTGAATCAGTCACCTATGGTATACTAAACTTAAATATTGTGTAATTAGCCTAACCCTCCTTTTTGTACACCCATGGCCTAGTTCGACTGTACCCAAGAGATGGAACCACACTTCCGCGAGAGGATGATGGGAGCTCTTCTGTCATTGCCCTACAACAACCTTTTTTCTATTTTGGACGCAGATACAATCAGGCATTTGTATGTATATAATTTATGCAATTTGCAGCATTATCTTTTTGTATGGGACAGTATTATGTTTTATTTGTGTATTCAATGATTACAGGTGATTAGCAAATAACTTCCTAACCTACTAGAATTGGGTTGTAAAAATGTATACATGTTATAATGTATTCCTCTTTTACATAAAAGAGGAAATAAAGCCATTAAATGCAGTGATTATGTGATTTGAATGATTTTTGTCAGTTCTAGTCAGTACACTGCACACACTTAAAAAAAAAGAATGTGTCTTTGAAGTAAAAATAGTTCAGCCCCATGCACCTGTCAAATATTTGTTTGTAATGTTTGTTTTATCCACTCATTTGTTAGGTCAACAACAATGGACACCTTACCTTTAATAATCCTTGGAATTCGTATAGCCCTCGAAGTTTCCCGTATGGGGGGAGAGATCTAATTGCTCCATTCTGGACAGATTTGGACAACAGAGCAAATGGGGAAATCACATATAACCAATACACCAGTGGCTGTATCCTTCATCAGGCTACACACGATATAAATCAATACTTCCCAGGCCTGAGTTTCTCTGCCCGTTTGGTGTTTGTTGCAACATGGTACGAGGTGGCATACTATCCCAGATCAGGAGATGTACGTATTTTATTATTATTGTTGTTTTTGTTGTTGTCTCCAACAGGCAATGTGGCTGAAGGCCGGATAATATGTTAATTTCACTCCTGTCCGTCCACATGTGTCCATCCAAGTGTGTCCGTGACCAGATAATCTGCAGCACTGCCAGCCTGATTGCCCTGAAACTTTGCACACACACTCGGCCAAGGAAGAACCCCCAAATCAAATCTTCCAAATCGGCCTCATTGTGGCGCTATAACAGCCCATTTCACGTTTTGGCCTTTACTCTTGAGGTCATAATCCACAAATGAATCCCTGGATTCCTTGGATCGTGACAACTCAACATAGAAGCCCCATGGCTAACTCATAAATTATTTACATTTTCTGTACGCACGCGCGCACACACGCACACACACACACACACACACACACACACACACACACACACACACACACCAATCATAATCTGGGCAGATTTAATGGTAAAGTACAAATTAATGACAAATGACAAATTTACTTAACAAAATATGAGATAAATGGTATTTATCATTTTCTTTTCTTTTTTCTTTTTTCAGCGCCTAACATTCCAAGCGGTGTTGATCTCTGGAAATCAGTACTCTTTTGTACTGATGAATTATGAAACTATAGCCTCAACTTCTGTCAATGTACAGGTAGAACAATAAAGAAAATATTTCTTTTTTTACTTATCTGCTTTCACAGCTGCTGTCAGCAACACACGAGTGCATAGTTCAAAATCTGTGGGCACAATAGTGATAATATTCACCTGTACAAAACTTCAACCAATTAAAATGTGTATGTGAATTCCCAGGCTGGCTATGACACGTTCAACTCCACAAACCACCATTTCACCATTCCTGGATCATCCTATTACAATGGCCCTGACAGCTACTCAAATTTACGTAACGGCAGTAATGTTGGCATCGCTGGTCGTTGGGCTTTTCGTGTTGACCATGGATCTAGAGGCTGTACGATTAATGGTAAGACAACACAAATACTTGCCATTCACAGAATGCACAGTTCTGTTGGTAAATGGTTAAGGGGGCTTTACAATGTGCTTTATATTCACACATTATTATTTTTTTTAAGATATTTTTTTGCGGCTTACGCCTTTATTGATTCTTTAAGGGATAGAAAGTAGGCTGACAGGAAACGGGAGAGAGATGGGGGGATGACATGCGGTAAAGGCCGTGTCGGGTACGGGAGTCGAACCCGCGGCACACCGCGACTGGATCACCAGTCCGGTGTCCAGACCGTTACGCTACGGCCTGGGCCATATTCACACTTTTAAACATACATTCACACACTGACAACAGAGGCATCCATGCAAGGCACTTCCTTAAGCAATATCATTGCTTTATTACGTGACTTCAGTTCTATAAGCTGCAGTTTCAAAACACTCAATTTAATTAACCAATATTTCATTCTTTTGATAAGATTTTCAGCTTTCATTTGAATCAGTCACCTATGGTAT
This sequence comes from Protomyctophum parallelum, assembly GCF_964188405.1. Taxonomy (NCBI): domain Eukaryota; kingdom Metazoa; phylum Chordata; class Actinopteri; order Myctophiformes; family Myctophidae; genus Protomyctophum; species Protomyctophum parallelum. The sequence goes on from NC_139716.1 coordinate 37,820,372, forward strand.
ACTAAACTTAAATATTGTGTAATTAGCCTAACCCTCCTTTTTCTACACCCATGGCCTAGTTCGACTGTACCCAAGAAATGGAACCACACTTCCGCGAGAGGATGATGGGAGCTCTTCTGTCATTGCCCTACAACAACCTTTTTTCTATTTTGGACGCAGATACAATCAGGCATTTGTATGTATATAATTTATGCAATTTGCAGCATTATCTTTTTGTATGGGACAGTATTATGTTTTATTTGTGTATTCAATGATTACAGGTGATTAGCAAATAACTTCCTAACCTACTAGAATTGGGTTGTAAAAATGTATACATGTTATAATGTATTCCTCTTTTACATAAAAGAGGAAATAAAGCCATTAAATGCAGTGATTATGTGATTTGAATGATTTTTGTCAGTTCTAGTCAGTACACTGCACACACTTAAAAAAAGAAGAATGTGTCTTTGAAGTAAAAATAGTTCAGCCCCATGCACCTGTCAAATATTTGTTTGTAATGTTTGTTTTATCCACTCATTTGTTAGGTCAACAACAATGGACACCTTACCTTTAATAATCCTTGGAATTCGTATAGCCCTCGAAGTTTCCCGTATGGGGGGAGAGATCTAATTGCTCCATTCTGGACAGATTTGGACAACAGAGCAAATGGGGAAATCACATATAACCAATACACCAGTGGCTGTATCCTTCATCAGGCTACACACGATATAAATCAATACTTCCCAGGCCTGAGTTTCTCTGCCCGTTTGGTGTTTGTTGCAACATGGTACGAGGTGGCATACTATCCCAGATCAGGAGATGTACGTATTTTATTATTATTGTTGTTTTTGTTGTTGTCTCCAACAGGCAATGTGGCTGAAGGCCGGATAATATGTTAATTTCACTCCTGTCCGTCCACATGTGTCCATCCAAGTGTGTCCGTGACCAGATAATCTGCAGCACTGCCAGCCTGATTGCCCTGAAACTTTGCACACACACTTGGCCAAGGAAGAACCCCCAAATCAAATCTTCCAAATCGGCCTCATGGTGGCGCTATAACAGCCCATTTCACGCTTTGGCCTTTACTCTTGAGGTCATAATCCACAAATGAATCCCTGGATTCCTTGGATCGTGACAACTCAACATAGAAGCCCCATGGCTAACTCATAAATTATTTACATTTTCTGTACGCACACGCACGCGCGCACACACGCACACACACACGCGCACACACACACACACACACACACACACACACACACACACACACACACACACACACACACACACACACACACACACACACACACACACACCAATCATAATCTGGGCAGATTTAATGGTAAAGTACAAATTAATGACAAATGACAAATTTACTTAACAAAATATGAGATAAATGGTATTTATCATTTTCTTTTCTTTTTTCTTTTTTCAGCGCCTAACATTCCAAGCGGTGTTGATCTCTGGAAATCAGTACTCTTTTGTACTGATGAATTATGAAACTATAGCCTCAACTTCTGTCAATGTACAGGTAGAACAATAAAGAAAATATTTCTTTTTTTACTTATCTGCTTTCACAGCTGCTGTCAGCAACACACGAGTGCATAGTTAAAAATCTGTGGGCACAATAGTGATCATATTCACCTGTACAAAACTTCAACCAATTAAAATGTGTATGTGAATTCCCAGGCTGGCTATAACACGTTCAACTCCACAAACCACCATTTCACCATTCCTGGATCATCCTATTACAATGGCCCTGACAGCTACTCAAATTTACGTAACGGCAGTAATGTTGGCATCGCTGGTCGTTGGGCTTTTCGTGTTGACCATGGATCTAGAGGCTGTACGATTAATGGTAAGACAACACAAATACTTGCCATTCACAGAATGCACAGTTATGTTGGTAAATGGTTAAGGGGGCTTTACAATGTGCTTTATATTCACACATTTAAACATACATTCACACACTGACAACAGAGGCATCCATGCAAGGCACTTCCTTAAGCAATATCATTGCTTTATTACGTGACTTCAGTTCTATAAGCTGCAGTTTCAAAACACTCAATTTAATTAACCAATATTTCATTCTTTTGATAAGATTTTCAGCTTTCATTTGAATCAGTCACCTATGGTATACTAAACTTAAATATTGTGTAATTAGCCTAACCCTCCTTTTTCTACACCCATGGCCTAGTTCGACTGTACCCAAGAAATGGAACCACACTTCCGCGAGAGGATGATGGGAGCTCTTCTGTCATTGCCCTACAACAACCTTTTTTCTATTTTGGACGCAGATACAACCAGACATTTGTATGTATATAATTTATGCAATTTGCAGCATTATCTTTTTGTATGGGACAGTATTATGTTTTATTTGTGTATTCAATGATTACAGGTGATTAGCAAATAACTTCCTAACCTACTAGAATTGGGTTGTAAAAATGTATACATGTAGGGCTATAATCTGAATCCAGCCATTCTCGTCGCCAAATGTTGTGTGTAAAAGAGTGACATGCACACACGATTGAACCAGAAACAACACTGCTTTACTTAGTCTCATGTCTCAGTACAGAACAGACTTCCTTGTTATTTCCCGCGCTGTGTATTACGTAGCATCCCATAATAACCAGTCTCTTAAAGGCATCTCAACCATTATATAACACAGTGTCCATATTATTACATATTCCTCTTTTATATAAAAGAGGAAATAAAGCCATTAAATGCAGTGATTATGTGATTTGAATGATCTTTGTCAGTTCTAGTCAGTACACTGCACACACTTAAAAAAAAAGAAGAATGTGTCTTTGAAGTAAAAATAGTTCAGCCCCACCTGTCAAATATTTGTTTGTAATGTTTGTTTTATCCACTCATTTGTTAGGTCAACAACAATGGACACCTTACCTTTAATAATCCTTGGAATTCGTATAGCCCTCGAAGTTTCCCGTATGGGGGGAGAGATCTAATTGCTCCATTCTGGACAGATTTGGACAACAGAGCAAATGGGGAAATCACATATAACCAATACACCAGAGGCTGTATCCTTCATCAGGCTACACACGATATAAATCAATACTTCCCAGGCCTGAGTTTCTCTGCCCGTTTGGTGTTTGTTGCAACATGGTACGAGGTGGCATACTATCCCAGATCAGGAGATGTACGTATTTTATTATTATTGTTGTTTTTGTTGTTGTCTCCAACAGGCAATGTGGCTGAAGGCCGGATAATATGTTAATTTCACTCCTGTCCGTCCACATGTGTCCATCCAAGTGTGTCCGTGACCAGATAATCTGCAGCACTGCCAGCACTGCCAGCCTGATTGCCCTGAAACTTTGCACACACACTCGGCCAAGGAAGAACCCCCAAATCAAATCTTCCAAATCGGCCTCATGGTGGCGCTATAACAGCCCATTTCACGTTTTGGCCTTTACTCTTGAGGTCATAATCCACAAATGAATCCCTGGATTCCTTGGATCGTGACAACTCAACATAGAAGCCCCATGGCTAACTCATAAATTATTTACATTTTCTGTACGCACACGCACGCGCGCACACACGCACACACACACACACACACGCGCGCGCGCGCACACACACACACACACACACACACATACACACACACACACACACACACACACACACACACACACACACACACACACACACACACACCAATCATAATCTGGGCAGATTGAATGGTAAAGTACAAATTAATGACAAATGACAAATTTACTTAACAAAATATGAGATAAATGGTATTTATCATTTTCTTTTCTTTTTTCTTTTTTCAGCGCCTAACATTCCAAGCGGTGTTGATCTCTGGAAATCAGTACTCTTTTGTACTGATGAATTATGAAACTATAGCCTCAACTTCTGTCAATGTACAGGTAGAACAATAAAGAAAATATTTCTTTTTTTACTTATCTGCTTTCACAGCTGCTGTCAGCAACACACGAGTGCATAGTTCAAAATCTGTGGGCACAATAGTGATAATATTCACCTGTACAAAACTTCAACCAATTAAAATGTGTATGTGAATTCCCAGGCTGGCTATGACACGTTCAACTCCACAAACCACCATTTCACCATTCCTGGATCATCCTATTACAATGGCCCTGACAGCTACTCAAATTTACGTAACGGCAGTAATGTTGGCATCGCTGGTCGTTGGGCTTTTCGTGTTGACCATGGATCTAGAGGCTGTACGATTAATGGTAAGACAACACAAATACTTGCCATTCACAGAATGCACAGTTCTGTTGGTAAATGGTTAAGGGGGCTTTACAATGTGCTTTATATTCACACATTTAAACATACATTCACACACTGACAACAGAGGCATCCATGCAAGGCACTTCCTTAAGCAATATCATTGCTTTATTACGTGACTTCAGTTCTATAAGCTGCAGTTTCAAAACACTCAATTTAATTAACCAATATTTCATTCTTTTGATAAGATTTTCAGCTTTCATTTGAATCAGTCACCTATGGTATACTAAACTTAAATATTGTGTAATTAGCCTAACCCTCCTTTTTGTACACCCATGGCCTAGTTCGACTGTACCCAAGAAATGGAACCACACTTCCGCGAGAGGATGATGGGAGCTCTTCTGTCATTGCCCTACAACAACCTTTTTTCTATTTTGGACGCAGATACAATCAGGCATTTGTATGTATATCATTTATGCAATTTGCAGCATTATCTTTTTGTATGGGACAGTATTATGTTTTATTTGTGTATTCAATGATTACAGGTGATTAGCAAATAACTTCCTAACCTACTAGAATTGGGTTGTAAAAATGTATACATGTTATAATGTATTCCTCTTTTACATAAAAGAGGAAATAAAGCCATTAAATGCAGTGATTATGTGATTTGAATGATTTTTGTCAGTTCTAGTCAGTACACTGCACACACTTAAAAAAAAATAATGTGTCTTTGAAGTAAAAATAGTTCAGCCCCATGCACCTGTCAAATATTTGTTTGTAATGTTTGTTTTATCCACTCATTTGTTAGGTCAACAACAATGGACACCTTACCTTTAATAATCCTTGGAATTCGTATAGCCCTCGAAGTTTCCCGTATGGGGGGAGAGATCTAATTGCTCCATTCTGGACAGATTTGGACAACAGAGCAAATGGGGAAATCACATATAACCAATACACCAGTGGCTGTATCCTTCATCAGGCTACACACGATATAAATCAATACTTCCCAGGCCTGAGTTTCTCTGCCCGTTTGGTGTTTGTTGCAACATGGTACGAGGTGGCATACTATCCCAGATCAGGAGATGTACGTATTTTATTATTATTGTTGTTTTTGTTGTTGTCTCCAACAGGCAATGTGGCTGAAGGCCGGATAATATGTTAATTTCACTCCTGTCCGTCCACATGTGTCCATCCAAGTGTGTCCGTGACCAGATAATCTGCAGCACTGCCAGCCTGATTGCCCTGAAACTTTGCACACACACTCGGCCAAGGAAGAACCCCCAAATCAAATCTTCCAAATCGGCCTCATGGTGGCGCTATAACAGCCCATTTCACGTTTTGGCCTTTACTCTTGAGGTCATAATCCACAAATGAATCCCTGGATTCCTTGGATCGTGACAACTCAACATAGAAGCCCCATGGCTAACTCATAAATTATTTACATTTTCTGTACGCACACGCACGCGTGCACACACGCACACACACGCGCGCACACACACACACACACACACACACACACACACACACACACACACACACACACACACACACACCAATCATAATCTGGGCAGATTTAATGGTAAAGTACAAATTAATGACAAATGACAAATTTACTTAACAAAATATGAGATAAATGGTATTTATCATTTTCTTTTCTTTTTTCTTTTTTCAGCGCCTAACATTCCAAGCGGTGTTGATCTCTGGAAATCAGTACTCTTTTGTACTGATGAATTATGAAACTATAGCCTCAACTTCTGTCAATGTACAGGTAGAACAATAAAGAAAATATATATTTTTTTACTTATCTGCTTTCACAGCTGCTGTCAGCAACACACGAGTGCATAGTTCAAAATCTGTGGGCACAATAGTGATAATATTCACCTGTACAAAACTTCAACCAATTAAAATGTGTATGTGAATTCCCAGGCTGGCTATGACACGTTCAACTCCACACACCACCATTTCACCATTCCTGGATCATCCTATTACAATGGCCCTGACAGCTACTCAAATTTACGTAACGGCAGTAATGTTGGCATCGCTGGTCGTTGGGCTTTTCGTGTTGACCATGGATCTGTACGATCCAGGCTGTACGATGGAGGCTGTACGATTAATGGTAAGACAACACAAATACTTGCCATTCACAGAATGCACAGTTCTGTTGGTAAATGGTTAAGGGGGCTTTACAATGTGCTTTATATTCACACATTTAAACATACATTCACACACTGACAACAGAGGCATCCATGCAAGGCACTTCCTTAAGCAATATCATTGCTTTATTACGTGACTTCAGTTCTATAAGCTGCAGTTTCAAAACACTCAATTTAATTAACCAATATTTCATTATTTTGATATGATTTTCAGCTTTCATTTGAATCAGTCACCTATGGTATACTAAACTTAAATATTGTGTAATTAGCCTAACCCTCCTTTTTGTACACCCATGGCCTAGTTCGACTGTACCCAAGAAATGGAACCACACTTCCGCCAGAGGATGATGGGAGCTCTTCTGTCATTGCCCTACAACAACCTTTTTTCTATTTTGGACGCAGATACAATCAGGCATTTGTATGTATATAATTTATGCAATTTGCAGCATTATCTTTTTGTATGGGACAGTATTATGTTTTATTTGTGTATTCAATGATTACAGGTGATTAGCAAATAACTTCCTAACCTACTAGAATTGGATTGTAAAAATGTATACATGTAGGGCTATAATGTATTCCTCTTTTATATAAAAGAGGAAATAAAGCCATTAAATGCAGGGATTATGTGATTTGAATGATTTTTGTCAGTTCTAGTCAGTACACTGCACACACTTAAAAAAAAAAGAATGTGTCTTTGAAGTAAAAATAGTTCAGCCCCACCTGTCAAATATTTGTTTGTAATGTTTGTTTTATCCACTCATTTGTTAGGTCAACAACAATGGACACCTTACCTTTAATAATCCTTGGAATTCGTATAGCCCTCGAAGTTTCCCGTATGGGGGGAGAGATCTAATTGCTCCATTCTGGACAGATTTGGACAACAGAGCAAATGGGGAAATCACATATAACCAATACACCAGTGGCTGTATCCTTCATCAGGCTACACAAGATATAAATCAATACTTCCCAGGCCTGAGTTTCTCTGCCCGTTTGGTGTTTGTTGCAACATGGTACGAGGTGGCATACTTTCCCAGATCAGGAGATGTACGTATTTTATTATTATTGTTGTTTTTGTTGTTGTTGTCTCCAGCAGGCAATATGGTTGAAGGCCGGATAATATGTTAATTTCACTCCTGTGAGTCCTGTCCGTCCACATGTGTCCATCCAAGTGTGTCCGTGACCAGATAATCAGCAGCACTTCCAGCCTGATTGCCCTGAAACTTTGCACACACACTCGGCCAAGGAAGAACCCCCAAATCAAATCTTCCAAATCGGCCTCATGGTGGCGCTATAACAGCCCACTTCACGTTTTGGCCTTTACTCTTGAGGTCATAATCCACAAATGAATCCCTGGATTCCTTGGATCGTGACAACTCAACATAGAAGCCCCATGGCTAACTCATAAATTATTTACATTTTCTGTACGCACACGCACGCACGCGCGCGCGCACACACACACACACACACACACACACACACACACACACACACACACACACACACACACACACACACACACACACACACACACACACACACACACACCAATCATAATCTGGGCAGATTTAATGGTAAAGTACAAATTAATGACAAATGACAAATTTACTTAACAAAATATGAGATAAATGGTATTTATCATTTTCTTTTCTTTTTTCTTTTTTCAGCGCACAACATTCCAAGCGGTGTTGATCTCTGGAAATCAGTACTCATTTGTACTGATGAATTATGAAACTATAGCCTCAACTTCTGTCAATGTACAGGTAGAACAATAAAGAAAATATATATTTTTTACTTATCTGCTTTCACAGCTGCTGTCAGCAACACATTGATTGATTGATTGAAATATTTATTAACAGTTTGTAGAATTTACAGTACATTTTAAGCACAAACTCAATACAAAGACTGTCAACTGTGAGTGGACGACCCAATTAAGCATTACACTTGTTTACAACAGGGTCCACATTGTTCAATTCATCAAAACATTTAAAGACATACATTTAGACATACATGAGTGCGTAGTTCAGAATCTGTGGGCACAATAGTGATAATATTCACCTGTACAAAACTTCAACCAATTAAAATGTGTCTGTGAATTCCCAGGCTGGCTATGACACGTTCAACTCCACACACCACCATTTCACCATTCCTGGATCATCCTATTACAATGGCCCTGACAGCTACTCAAATTTACGTAACGGCAGTAATGTTGGCATCGCTGGTCGTTGGGCTTTTCGTGTTGACCATGGATCTAGAGGCTGTACGATTAATGGTAAGACAACACAAATACTTGTCATTCACAGAATGCACAGTTCTGTTGGTAAATGGTTAAGAGGGCTTTACAATGTGCTTTATATTCACACATTTAAACATACATTCACACACTGACAACAGAGGCATCCATGCAAGGCACTTCCTTAAGCAATATCATTGCTTTATTTTTACGTGACTTCAGTTCTATAAGCTGCAGTTTCAAAACACTCAATTTAATTAACCAATATTTCATTCTTTTGATATGATTTTCAGCTTTCATTTGAATCAGTCACCTATGGTATACTAAACTTAAATATTGTGTAATTAGCCTAACCCTCCTTTTTGTACACCCATGGCCTAGGTCGACTGTACCCAAGAAATGGAACCACACTTCCGCCAGAGGATGATGGGAGCTCTTCTGTCATTGCCCTACAACAACCTTTTTTCTATTTTGGACGCAGATACAATCAGGCATTTGTATGTATATAATTTATGCAATTTGCAGCATTATCTTTTTGTATGGGACAGTATTATGTTTTATTTGTGTATTCAATGATTACAGGTGATTAGCAAATAACTTCCTAACCTACTATCATTGGGTTGTAAAAATGTATACATGTTATAATGTATTCCTCTTTTATATAAAAGAGGAAATAAAGCCATTAAATGCAGTGATTATGTGATTTGAATGATTTTTGTCAGTTCTAGTCAGTACACTGCACACACTTAAAAAAAAAGAATGTGTCTTTGAAGTAAAAATAGTTCAGCCCCATGCACCTGTCAAATATTTGTTTGTAATGTTTGTTTTATCCACTCATTTGTTAGGTCAACAACAATGGACACCTTACCTTTAATAATCCTTGGAATTCGTATAGCCCTCGAAGTTTCCCGTATGGGGGGAGAGATCTAATTGCTCCATTCTGGACAGATTTGGACAACAGAGCAAATGGGGAAATCACATATAACCAATACACCAGTGGCTGTATCCTTCATCAGGCTACACACGATATAAATCAATACTTCCCAGGCCTGAGTTTCTCTGCCCATTTGGTGTTTGTTGCAACATGGTACGAGGTGGCATACTATCCCAGATCAGGAGATGTACGTATTTTATTATTATTGTTGTTTTTGTTGTTGTCTCCAACAGGCAATGTGGCTGAAGGCCGGATAATATGTTAATTTCACTCCTGTCCGTCCACATGTGTCCATCCAAGTGTGTCCGTGACCAGATAATCTGCAGCACTGCCAGCCTGATTGCCCTGAAACTTTGCACACACACTTGGCCAAGGAAGAACCCCCAAATCAAATCTTCCAAATCGGCCTCATGGTGGCGCTATAACAGCCCATTTCACGTTTTGGCCTTTACTCTTGAGGTCATAATCCACAAATGAATCCCTGGATTCCTTGGATCGTGACAACTCAACATAGAAGCCCCATGGCTAACTCATAAATTATTTACATTTTCTGTACGCACGCGCGCACACACGCACACACACACACACACACACACACACACACACACACACACACACACACACACACACACACACACCAATCATAATCTGGGCAGATTTAATGGTAAAGTACAAATTAATGACAAATGACAAATTTACTTAACAAAATATGAGATAAATGGTATTTATCATTTTCTTTTCTTTTTTCTTTTTTCAGCGCCTAACATTCCAAGCGGTGTTGATCTCTGGAAATCAGTACTCTTTTGTACTGATGAATTATGAAACTATAGCCTCAACTTCTGTCAATGTACAGGTAGAACAATAAAGAAAATATTTCTTTTTTTACTTATCTGCTTTCACAGCTGCTGTCAGCAACACACGAGTGCATAGTTCAAAATCTGTGGGCACAATAGTGATAATATTCACCTGTACAAAACTTCAACCAATTAAAATGTGTATGTGAATTCCCAGGCTGGCTATGACACGTTCAACTCCACAAACCACCATTTCACCATTCCTGGATCATCCTATTACAATGGCCCTGACAGCTACTCAAATTTACGTAACGGCAGTAATGTTGGCATCGCTGGTCGTTGGGCTTTTCGTGTTGACCATGGATCTAGAGGCTGTACGATTAATGGTAAGACAACACAAATACTTGCCATTCACAGAATGCACAGTTCTGTTGGTAAATGGTTAAGGGGGCTTTACAATGTGCTTTATATTCACACATTTAAACATACATTCACACACTGACAACAGAGGCATCCATGCAAGGCACTTCCTTAAGCAATATCATTGCTTTATTACGTGACTTCAGTTCTATAAGCTGCAGTTTCAAAACACTCAATTTAATTAACCAATATTTAATTCTTTTGATATGATTTTCAGCTTTCATTTGAATCAGTCACCTATGGTATACTAAACTTAAATATTGTGTAATTAGCCTAACCCTCCTTTTTGTACACCCATGGCCTAGTTCGACTGTACCCAAGAGATGGAACCACACTTCCGCGAGAGGATGATGGGAGCTCTTCTGTCATTGCCCTACAACAACCTTTTTTCTATTTTGGACGCAGATACAATCAGGCATTTGTATGTATATAATTTATGCAATTTGCAGCATTATCTTTTTGTATGGGACAGTATTATGTTTTATTTGTGTATTCAATGATTACAGGTGATTAGCAAATAACTTCCTAACCTACTAGAATTGGGTTGTAAAAATGTATACATGTTATAATGTATTCCTCTTTTACATAAAAGAGGAAATAAAGCCATTAAATGCAGTGATTATGTGATTTGAATGATTTTTGTCAGTTCTAGTCAGTACACTGCACACACTTAAAAAAAAAGAATGTGTCTTTGAAGTAAAAATAGTTCAGCCCCATGCACCTGTCAAATATTTGTTTGTAATGTTTGTTTTATCCACTCATTTGTTAGGTCAACAACAATGGACACCTTACCTTTAATAATCCTTGGAATTCGTATAGCCCTCGAAGTTTCCCGTATGGGGGGAGAGATCTAATTGCTCCATTCTGGACAGATTTGGACAACAGAGCAAATGGGGAAATCACATATAACCAATACACCAGTGGCTGTATCCTTCATCAGGCTACACACGATATAAATCAATACTTCCCAGGCCTGAGTTTCTCTGCCCATTTGGTGTTTGTTGCAACATGGTACGAGGTGGCATACTATCCCAGATCAGGAGATGTACGTATTTTATTATTATTGTTGTTTTTGTTGTTGTCTCCAACAGGCAATGTGGCTGAAGGCCGGATAATATGTTAATTTCACTCCTGTCCGTCCACATGTGTCCATCCAAGTGTGTCCGTGACCAGATAATCTGCAGCACTGCCAGCCTGATTGCCCTGAAACTTTGCACACACACTTGGCCAAGGAAGAACCCCCAAATCAAATCTTCCAAATCGGCCTCATGGTGGCGCTATAACAGCCCATTTCACGTTTTGGCCTTTACTCTTGAGGTCATAATCCACAAATGAATCCCTGGATTCCTTGGATCGTGACAACTCAACATAGAAGCCCCATGGCTAACTCATACATTATTTACATTTTCTGTACGCACGCGCGCACACACGCACACACACACACACACACACACACACACACACACACACACACACACACACACACACACACACACACACACACACACACACACCAATCATAATCTGGGCAGATTTAATGGTAAAGTACAAATTAATGACAAATGACAAATTTACTTAACAAAATATGAGATAAATGGTATTTATCATTTTCTTTTCTTTTTTCTTTTTTCAGCGCCTAACATTCCAAGCGGTGTTGGTCTCTGGAGATCAGTACTCTTTTGTACTGATGAATTATGAAACTATAGCCTCAACTTCTGTCAATGTACAGGTAGAACAATAAAGAAAATATTTCTTTTTTTACTTATCTGCTTTCACAGCTGCTGTCAGCAACACACGAGTGCATAGTTCAAAATCTGTGGGCACAATAGTGATAATATTCACCTGTACAAAACTTCAACCAATTAAAATGTGTATGTGAATTCCCAGGCTGGCTATGACACGTTCAACTCCACAAACCACCATTTCACCATTCCTGGATCATCCTATTACAATGGCCCTGACAGCTACTCAAATTTACGTAACGGCAGTAATGTTGGCATCGCTGGTCGTTGGGCTTTTCGTGTTGACCATGGATCTAGAGGCTGTACGATTAATGGTAAGACAACACAAATACTTGCCATTCACAGAATGCACAGTTCTGTTGGTAAATGGTTAAGGGGGCTTTACAATGTGCTTTATATTCACACATTTAAACATACATTCACACACTGACAACAGAGGCATCCATGCAAGGCACTTCCTTAAGCAATATCATTGCTTTATTACGTGACTTCAGTTCTATAAGCTGCAGTTTCAAAACACTCAATTTAATTAACCAATATTTCATTCTTTTGATATGATTTTCAGCTTTCATTTGAATCAGTCACCTATGGTATACTAAACTTAAATATTGTGTAATTAGCCTAACCCTCCTTTTTGTACACCCATGGCCTAGTTCGACTGTACCCAAGAGATGGAACCACACTTCCGCGAGAGGATGATGGGAGCTCTTCTGTCATTGCCCTACAACAACCTTTTTTCTATTTTGGACGCAGATACAATCAGGCATTTGTATGTATATAATTTATGCAATTTGCAGCATTATCTTTTTGTATGGGACAGTATTATGTTTTATTTGTGTATTCAATGATTACAGGTGATTAGCAAATAACTTCCTAACCTACTAGAATTGGGTTGTAAAAATGTATACATGTTATAATGTATTCCTCTTTTACATAAAAGAGGAAATAAAGCCATTAAATGCAGTGATTATGTGATTTGAATGATTTTTGTCAGTTCTAGTCAGTACACTGCACACACTTAAAAAAAAAGAATGTGTCTTTGAAGTAAAAATAGTTCAGCCCCATGCACCTGTCAAATATTTGTTTGTAATGTTTGTTTTATCCACTCATTTGTTAGGTCAACAACAATGGACACCTTACCTTTAATAATCCTTGGAATTCGTATAGCCCTCGAAGTTTCCCGTATGGGGGGAGAGATCTAATTGCTCCATTCTGGACAGATTTGGACAACAGAGCAAATGGGGAAATCACATATAACCAATACACCAGTGGCTGTATCCTTCATCAGGCTACACACGATATAAATCAATACTTCCCAGGCCTGAGTTTCTCTGCCCGTTTGGTGTTTGTTGCAACATGGTACGAGGTGGCATACTATCCCAGATCAGGAGATGTACGTATTTTATTATTATTGTTGTTTTTGTTGTTGTCTCCAACAGGCAATGTGGCTGAAGGCCGGATAATATGTTAATTTCACTCCTGTCCGTCCACATGTGTCCATCCAAGTGTGTCCGTGACCAGATAATCTGCAGCACTGCCAGCCTGATTGCCCTGAAACTTTGCACACACACTCGGCCAAGGAAGAACCCCCAAATCAAATCTTCCAAATCGGCCTCATTGTGGCGCTATAACAGCCCATTTCACGTTTTGGCCTTTACTCTTGAGGTCATAATCCACAAATGAATCCCTGGATTCCTTGGATCGTGACAACTCAACATAGAAGCCCCATGGCTAACTCATAAATTATTTACATTTTCTGTACGCACGCGCGCACACACGCACACACACACACACACACACACACACACACACACACACACACACACCAATCATAATCTGGGCAGATTTAATGGTAAAGTACAAATTAATGACAAATGACAAATTTACTTAACAAAATATGAGATAAATGGTATTTATCATTTTCTTTTCTTTTTTCTTTTTTCAGCGCCTAACATTCCAAGCGGTGTTGATCTCTGGAAATCAGTACTCTTTTGTACTGATGAATTATGAAACTATAGCCTCAACTTCTGTCAATGTACAGGTAGAACAATAAAGAAAATATTTCTTTTTTTACTTATCTGCTTTCACAGCTGCTGTCAGCAACACACGAGTGCATAGTTCAAAATCTGTGGGCACAATAGTGATAATATTCACCTGTACAAAACTTCAACCAATTAAAATGTGTATGTGAATTCCCAGGCTGGCTATGACACGTTCAACTCCACAAACCACCATTTCACCATTCCTGGATCATCCTATTACAATGGCCCTGACAGCTACTCAAATTTACGTAACGGCAGTAATGTTGGCATCGCTGGTCGTTGGGCTTTTCGTGTTGACCATGGATCTAGAGGCTGTACGATTAATGGTAAGACAACACAAATACTTGCCATTCACAGAATGCACAGTTCTGTTGGTAAATGGTTAAGGGGGCTTTACAATGTGCTTTATATTCACACATTATTATTTTTTTTAAGATATTTTTTTGCGGCTTACGCCTTTATTGATTCTTTAAGGGATAGAAAGTAGGCTGACAGGAAACGGGAGAGAGATGGGGGGATGACATGCGGTAAAGGCCGTGTCGGGTACGGGAGTCGAACCCGCGGCACACCGCGACTGGATCACCAGTCCGGTGTCCAGACCGTTACGCTACGGCCTGGGCCATATTCACACTTTTAAACATACATTCACACACTGACAACAGAGGCATCCATGCAAGGCACTTCCTTAAGCAATATCATTGCTTTATTACGTGACTTCAGTTCTATAAGCTGCAGTTTCAAAACACTCAATTTAATTAACCAATATTTCATTCTTTTGATAAGATTTTCAGCTTTCATTTGAATCAGTCACCTATGGTATACTAAACTTAAATATTGTGTAATTAGCCTAACCCTCCTTTTTCTACACCCATGGCCTAGTTCGACTGTACCCAAGAAATGGAACCACACTTCCGCGAGAGGATGATGGGAGCTCTTCTGTCATTGCCCTACAACAACCTTTTTTCTATTTTGGACGCAGATACAATCAGGCATTTGTATGTATATAATTTATGCAATTTGCAGCATTATCTTTTTGTATGGGACAGTATTATGTTTTATTTGTGTATTCAATGATTACAGGTGATTAGCAAATAACTTCCTAACCTACTAGAATTGGGTTGTAAAAATGTATACATGTTATAATGTATTCCTCTTTTACATAAAAGAGGAAATAAAGCCATTAAATGCAGTGATTATGTGATTTGAATGATTTTTGTCAGTTCTAGTCAGTACACTGCACACACTTAAAAAAAGAAGAATGTGTCTTTGAAGTAAAAATAGTTCAGCCCCATGCACCTGTCAAATATTTGTTTGTAATGTTTGTTTTATCCACTCATTTGTTAGGTCAACAACAATGGACACCTTACCTTTAATAATCCTTGGAATTCGTATAGCCCTCGAAGTTTCCCGTATGGGGGGAGAGATCTAATTGCTCCATTCTGGACAGATTTGGACAACAGAGCAAATGGGGAAATCACATATAACCAATACACCAGTGGCTGTATCCTTCATCAGGCTACACACGATATAAATCAATACTTCCCAGGCCTGAGTTTCTCTGCCCGTTTGGTGTTTGTTGCAACATGGTACGAGGTGGCATACTATCCCAGATCAGGAGATGTACGTATTTTATTATTATTGTTGTTTTTGTTGTTGTCTCCAACAGGCAATGTGGCTGAAGGCCGGATAATATGTTAATTTCACTCCTGTCCGTCCACATGTGTCCATCCAAGTGTGTCCGTGACCAGATAATCTGCAGCACTGCCAGCCTGATTGCCCTGAAACTTTGCACACACACTTGGCCAAGGAAGAACCCCCAAATCAAATCTTCCAAATCGGCCTCATGGTGGCGCTATAACAGCCCATTTCACGCTTTGGCCTTTACTCTTGAGGTCATAATCCACAAATGAATCCCTGGATTCCTTGGATCGTGACAACTCAACATAGAAGCCCCATGGCTAACTCATAAATTATTTACATTTTCTGTACGCACACGCACGCGCGCACACACGCACACACACACGCGCACACACACACACACACACACACACACACACACACACACACACACACACACACACACACACACACAATCATAATCTGGGCAGATTTAATGGTAAAGTACAAATTAATGACAAATGACAAATTTACTTAACAAAATATGAGATAAATGGTATTTATCATTTTCTTTTCTTTTTTCTTTTTTCAGCGCCTAACATTCCAAGCGGTGTTGATCTCTGGAAATCAGTACTCTTTTGTACTGATGAATTATGAAACTATAGCCTCAACTTCTGTCAATGTACAGGTAGAACAATAAAGAAAATATTTCTTTTTTTACTTATCTGCTTTCACAGCTGCTGTCAGCAACACACGAGTGCATAGTTAAAAATCTGTGGGCACAATAGTGATCATATTCACCTGTACAAAACTTCAACCAATTAAAATGTGTATGTGAATTCCCAGGCTGGCTATAACACGTTCAACTCCACAAACCACCATTTCACCATTCCTGGATCATCCTATTACAATGGCCCTGACAGCTACTCAAATTTACGTAACGGCAGTAATGTTGGCATCGCTGGTCGTTGGGCTTTTCGTGTTGACCATGGATCTAGAGGCTGTACGATTAATGGTAAGACAACACAAATACTTGCCATTCACAGAATGCACAGTTATGTTGGTAAATGGTTAAGGGGGCTTTACAATGTGCTTTATATTCACACATTTAAACATACATTCACACACTGACAACAGAGGCATCCATGCAAGGCACTTCCTTAAGCAATATCATTGCTTTATTACGTGACTTCAGTTCTATAAGCTGCAGTTTCAAAACACTCAATTTAATTAACCAATATTTCATTCTTTTGATAAGATTTTCAGCTTTCATTTGAATCAGTCACCTATGGTATACTAAACTTAAATATTGTGTAATTAGCCTAACCCTCCTTTTTCTACACCCATGGCCTAGTTCGACTGTACCCAAGAAATGGAACCACACTTCCGCGAGAGGATGATGGGAGCTCTTCTGTCATTGCCCTACAACAACCTTTTTTCTATTTTGGACGCAGATACAACCAGACATTTGTATGTATATAATTTATGCAATTTGCAGCATTATCTTTTTGTATGGGACAGTATTATGTTTTATTTGTGTATTCAATGATTACAGGTGATTAGCAAATAACTTCCTAACCTACTAGAATTGGGTTGTAAAAATGTATACATGTAGGGCTATAATCTGAATCCAGCCATTCTCGTCGCCAAATGTTGTGTGTAAAAGAGTGACATGCACACACGATTGAACCAGAAACAACACTGCTTTACTTAGTCTCATGTCTCAGTACAGAACAGACTTCCTTGTTATTTCCCGCGCTGTGTATTACGTAGCATCCCATAATAACCAGTCTCTTAAAGGCATCTCAACCATTATATAACACAGTGTCCATATTATTACATATTCCTCTTTTATATAAAAGAGGAAATAAAGCCATTAAATGCAGTGATTATGTGATTTGAATGATCTTTGTCAGTTCTAGTCAGTACACTGCACACACTTAAAAAAAAAGAAGAATGTGTCTTTGAAGTAAAAATAGTTCAGCCCCACCTGTCAAATATTTGTTTGTAATGTTTGTTTTATCCACTCATTTGTTAGGTCAACAACAATGGACACCTTACCTTTAATAATCCTTGGAATTCGTATAGCCCTCGAAGTTTCCCGTATGGGGGGAGAGATCTAATTGCTCCATTCTGGACAGATTTGGACAACAGAGCAAATGGGGAAATCACATATAACCAATACACCAGAGGCTGTATCCTTCATCAGGCTACACACGATATAAATCAATACTTCCCAGGCCTGAGTTTCTCTGCCCGTTTGGTGTTTGTTGCAACATGGTACGAGGTGGCATACTATCCCAGATCAGGAGATGTACGTATTTTATTATTATTGTTGTTTTTGTTGTTGTCTCCAACAGGCAATGTGGCTGAAGGCCGGATAATATGTTAATTTCACTCCTGTCCGTCCACATGTGTCCATCCAAGTGTGTCCGTGACCAGATAATCTGCAGCACTGCCAGCACTGCCAGCCTGATTGCCCTGAAACTTTGCACACACACTCGGCCAAGGAAGAACCCCCAAATCAAATCTTCCAAATCGGCCTCATGGTGGCGCTATAACAGCCCATTTCACGTTTTGGCCTTTACTCTTGAGGTCATAATCCACAAATGAATCCCTGGATTCCTTGGATCGTGACAACTCAACATAGAAGCCCCATGGCTAACTCATAAATTATTTACATTTTCTGTACGCACACGCACGCGCGCACACACGCACACACACACACACACGCGCGCGCGCGCACACACACACACACACACACACATACACACACACACACACACACACACACACACACACACACACCAATCATAATCTGGGCAGATTGAATGGTAAAGTACAAATTAATGACAAATGACAAATTTACTTAACAAAATATGAGATAAATGGTATTTATCATTTTCTTTTCTTTTTTCTTTTTTCAGCGCCTAACATTCCAAGCGGTGTTGATCTCTGGAAATCAGTACTCTTTTGTACTGATGAATTATGAAACTATAGCCTCAACTTCTGTCAATGTACAGGTAGAACAATAAAGAAAATATTTCTTTTTTTACTTATCTGCTTTCACAGCTGCTGTCAGCAACACACGAGTGCATAGTTCAAAATCTGTGGGCACAATAGTGATAATATTCACCTGTACAAAACTTCAACCAATTAAAATGTGTATGTGAATTCCCAGGCTGGCTATGACACGTTCAACTCCACAAACCACCATTTCACCATTCCTGGATCATCCTATTACAATGGCCCTGACAGCTACTCAAATTTACGTAACGGCAGTAATGTTGGCATCGCTGGTCGTTGGGCTTTTCGTGTTGACCATGGATCTAGAGGCTGTACGATTAATGGTAAGACAACACAAATACTTGCCATTCACAGAATGCACAGTTCTGTTGGTAAATGGTTAAGGGGGCTTTACAATGTGCTTTATATTCACACATTTAAACATACATTCACACACTGACAACAGAGGCATCCATGCAAGGCACTTCCTTAAGCAATATCATTGCTTTATTACGTGACTTCAGTTCTATAAGCTGCAGTTTCAAAACACTCAATTTAATTAACCAATATTTCATTCTTTTGATAAGATTTTCAGCTTTCATTTGAATCAGTCACCTATGGTATACTAAACTTAAATATTGTGTAATTAGCCTAACCCTCCTTTTTGTACACCCATGGCCTAGTTCGACTGTACCCAAGAAATGGAACCACACTTCCGCGAGAGGATGATGGGAGCTCTTCTGTCATTGCCCTACAACAACCTTTTTTCTATTTTGGACGCAGATACAATCAGGCATTTGTATGTATATCATTTATGCAATTTGCAGCATTATCTTTTTGTATGGGACAGTATTATGTTTTATTTGTGTATTCAATGATTACAGGTGATTAGCAAATAACTTCCTAACCTACTAGAATTGGGTTGTAAAAATGTATACATGTTATAATGTATTCCTCTTTTACATAAAAGAGGAAATAAAGCCATTAAATGCAGTGATTATGTGATTTGAATGATTTTTGTCAGTTCTAGTCAGTACACTGCACACACTTAAAAAAAAATAATGTGTCTTTGAAGTAAAAATAGTTCAGCCCCATGCACCTGTCAAATATTTGTTTGTAATGTTTGTTTTATCCACTCATTTGTTAGGTCAACAACAATGGACACCTTACCTTTAATAATCCTTGGAATTCGTATAGCCCTCGAAGTTTCCCGTATGGGGGGAGAGATCTAATTGCTCCATTCTGGACAGATTTGGACAACAGAGCAAATGGGGAAATCACATATAACCAATACACCAGTGGCTGTATCCTTCATCAGGCTACACACGATATAAATCAATACTTCCCAGGCCTGAGTTTCTCTGCCCGTTTGGTGTTTGTTGCAACATGGTACGAGGTGGCATACTATCCCAGATCAGGAGATGTACGTATTTTATTATTATTGTTGTTTTTGTTGTTGTCTCCAACAGGCAATGTGGCTGAAGGCCGGATAATATGTTAATTTCACTCCTGTCCGTCCACATGTGTCCATCCAAGTGTGTCCGTGACCAGATAATCTGCAGCACTGCCAGCCTGATTGCCCTGAAACTTTGCACACACACTCGGCCAAGGAAGAACCCCCAAATCAAATCTTCCAAATCGGCCTCATGGTGGCGCTATAACAGCCCATTTCACGTTTTGGCCTTTACTCTTGAGGTCATAATCCACAAATGAATCCCTGGATTCCTTGGATCGTGACAACTCAACATAGAAGCCCCATGGCTAACTCATAAATTATTTACATTTTCTGTACGCACACGCACGCGTGCACACACGCACACACACGCGCGCACACACACACACACACACACACACACACACACACACACACACACACACACACACACACACACACACACACACACACACCAATCATAATCTGGGCAGATTTAATGGTAAAGTACAAATTAATGACAAATGACAAATTTACTTAACAAAATATGAGATAAATGGTATTTATCATTTTCTTTTCTTTTTTCTTTTTTCAGCGCCTAACATTCCAAGCGGTGTTGATCTCTGGAAATCAGTACTCTTTTGTACTGATGAATTATGAAACTATAGCCTCAACTTCTGTCAATGTACAGGTAGAACAATAAAGAAAATATATATTTTTTTACTTATCTGCTTTCACAGCTGCTGTCAGCAACACACGAGTGCATAGTTCAAAATCTGTGGGCACAATAGTGATAATATTCACCTGTACAAAACTTCAACCAATTAAAATGTGTATGTGAATTCCCAGGCTGGCTATGACACGTTCAACTCCACACACCACCATTTCACCATTCCTGGATCATCCTATTACAATGGCCCTGACAGCTACTCAAATTTACGTAACGGCAGTAATGTTGGCATCGCTGGTCGTTGGGCTTTTCGTGTTGACCATGGATCTGTACGATCCAGGCTGTACGATGGAGGCTGTACGATTAATGGTAAGACAACACAAATACTTGCCATTCACAGAATGCACAGTTCTGTTGGTAAATGGTTAAGGGGGCTTTACAATGTGCTTTATATTCACACATTTAAACATACATTCACACACTGACAACAGAGGCATCCATGCAAGGCACTTCCTTAAGCAATATCATTGCTTTATTACGTGACTTCAGTTCTATAAGCTGCAGTTTCAAAACACTCAATTTAATTAACCAATATTTCATTATTTTGATATGATTTTCAGCTTTCATTTGAATCAGTCACCTATGGTATACTAAACTTAAATATTGTGTAATTAGCCTAACCCTCCTTTTTGTACACCCATGGCCTAGTTCGACTGTACCCAAGAAATGGAACCACACTTCCGCCAGAGGATGATGGGAGCTCTTCTGTCATTGCCCTACAACAACCTTTTTTCTATTTTGGACGCAGATACAATCAGGCATTTGTATGTATATAATTTATGCAATTTGCAGCATTATCTTTTTGTATGGGACAGTATTATGTTTTATTTGTGTATTCAATGATTACAGGTGATTAGCAAATAACTTCCTAACCTACTAGAATTGGATTGTAAAAATGTATACATGTAGGGCTATAATGTATTCCTCTTTTATATAAAAGAGGAAATAAAGCCATTAAATGCAGGGATTATGTGATTTGAATGATTTTTGTCAGTTCTAGTCAGTACACTGCACACACTTAAAAAAAAAAGAATGTGTCTTTGAAGTAAAAATAGTTCAGCCCCACCTGTCAAATATTTGTTTGTAATGTTTGTTTTATCCACTCATTTGTTAGGTCAACAACAATGGACACCTTACCTTTAATAATCCTTGGAATTCGTATAGCCCTCGAAGTTTCCCGTATGGGGGGAGAGATCTAATTGCTCCATTCTGGACAGATTTGGACAACAGAGCAAATGGGGAAATCACATATAACCAATACACCAGTGGCTGTATCCTTCATCAGGCTACACAAGATATAAATCAATACTTCCCAGGCCTGAGTTTCTCTGCCCGTTTGGTGTTTGTTGCAACATGGTACGAGGTGGCATACTTTCCCAGATCAGGAGATGTACGTATTTTATTATTATTGTTGTTTTTGTTGTTGTTGTCTCCAGCAGGCAATATGGTTGAAGGCCGGATAATATGTTAATTTCACTCCTGTGAGTCCTGTCCGTCCACATGTGTCCATCCAAGTGTGTCCGTGACCAGATAATCAGCAGCACTTCCAGCCTGATTGCCCTGAAACTTTGCACACACACTCGGCCAAGGAAGAACCCCCAAATCAAATCTTCCAAATCGGCCTCATGGTGGCGCTATAACAGCCCACTTCACGTTTTGGCCTTTACTCTTGAGGTCATAATCCACAAATGAATCCCTGGATTCCTTGGATCGTGACAACTCAACATAGAAGCCCCATGGCTAACTCATAAATTATTTACATTTTCTGTACGCACACGCACGCACGCGCGCGCGCACACACACACACACACACACACACACACACACACACACACACACACACACACACACACACACACACACACACACACACACACACACACACACACACCAATCATAATCTGGGCAGATTTAATGGTAAAGTACAAATTAATGACAAATGACAAATTTACTTAACAAAATATGAGATAAATGGTATTTATCATTTTCTTTTCTTTTTTCTTTTTTCAGCGCACAACATTCCAAGCGGTGTTGATCTCTGGAAATCAGTACTCATTTGTACTGATGAATTATGAAACTATAGCCTCAACTTCTGTCAATGTACAGGTAGAACAATAAAGAAAATATATATTTTTTACTTATCTGCTTTCACAGCTGCTGTCAGCAACACATTGATTGATTGATTGAAATATTTATTAACAGTTTGTAGAATTTACAGTACATTTTAAGCACAAACTCAATACAAAGACTGTCAACTGTGAGTGGACGACCCAATTAAGCATTACACTTGTTTACAACAGGGTCCACATTGTTCAATTCATCAAAACATTTAAAGACATACATTTAGACATACATGAGTGCGTAGTTCAGAATCTGTGGGCACAATAGTGATAATATTCACCTGTACAAAACTTCAACCAATTAAAATGTGTCTGTGAATTCCCAGGCTGGCTATGACACGTTCAACTCCACACACCACCATTTCACCATTCCTGGATCATCCTATTACAATGGCCCTGACAGCTACTCAAATTTACGTAACGGCAGTAATGTTGGCATCGCTGGTCGTTGGGCTTTTCGTGTTGACCATGGATCTAGAGGCTGTACGATTAATGGTAAGACAACACAAATACTTGTCATTCACAGAATGCACAGTTCTGTTGGTAAATGGTTAAGAGGGCTTTACAATGTGCTTTATATTCACACATTTAAACATACATTCACACACTGACAACAGAGGCATCCATGCAAGGCACTTCCTTAAGCAATATCATTGCTTTATTTTTACGTGACTTCAGTTCTATAAGCTGCAGTTTCAAAACACTCAATTTAATTAACCAATATTTCATTCTTTTGATATGATTTTCAGCTTTCATTTGAATCAGTCACCTATGGTATACTAAACTTAAATATTGTGTAATTAGCCTAACCCTCCTTTTTGTACACCCATGGCCTAGGTCGACTGTACCCAAGAAATGGAACCACACTTCCGCCAGAGGATGATGGGAGCTCTTCTGTCATTGCCCTACAACAACCTTTTTTCTATTTTGGACGCAGATACAATCAGGCATTTGTATGTATATAATTTATGCAATTTGCAGCATTATCTTTTTGTATGGGACAGTATTATGTTTTATTTGTGTATTCAATGATTACAGGTGATTAGCAAATAACTTCCTAACCTACTATCATTGGGTTGTAAAAATGTATACATGTTATAATGTATTCCTCTTTTATATAAAAGAGGAAATAAAGCCATTAAATGCAGTGATTATGTGATTTGAATGATTTTTGTCAGTTCTAGTCAGTACACTGCACACACTTAAAAAAAAAAGAATGTGTCTTTGAAGTAAAAATAGTTCAGCCCCATGCACCTGTCAAATATTTGTTTGTAATGTTTGTTTTATCCACTCATTTGTTAGGTCAACAACAATGGACACCTTACCTTTAATAATCCTTGGAATTCGTATAGCCCTCGAAGTTTCCCGTATAATGGGGGGAGAGATCTAATTGCTCCATTCTGGACAGATTTGGACAACAGAGCAAATGGGGAAATCACATATAACCAATACACCAGTGGCTGTATCCTTCATCAGGCTACACACGATATAAATCAATACTTCCCAGGCCTGAGTTTCTCTGCCCGTTCGGTGTTTGTTGCAACATGGTACGAGGTGGCATACTATCCCAGATCAGGAGATGTACGTATTTTATTATTATTGTTGTTTTTGTTGTTGTCTCCAACAGGCAATGTGGCTGAAGGCCGGATAATATGTTAATTTCACTCCTGTCCGTCCACATGTGTCCATCCAAGTGTGTCTGTGACCAGATAATCAGCAGCACTGCCAGCCTGATTGCCCTGAAACTTTGCACACACACTCGGCCAAGGAAGAACCCCCAAATCAAATCTTCCAAATCGGCCTCATGGTGGCGCTATAACAGCCCATTTCACGTTTTGGCCTTTACTCTTGAGGTCATAATCCACAAATGAATCCCTGGATTCCTTGGATCGTGACAACTCAACATAGAAGCCCCATGGCTCATAAATTATTTACATTTTCTGTACGCACACGCACGCGCGCACACACACACACACACGCACACACACACACACACACACACACGCGCACACACACACACACACACACACACACACACACACACACACACACACACACACACACACACACACACACACACACACACACACACTCCAATCATAATCTGGGCAGATTTAATGGTAAAGTACAAATGAATCACAAATTACAAATTTACTTAACAAAATATGAGATAAATGGTATTTCTCTTTTTCTTTTCTTTTTTCTTTTTTCAGCGCACAACATTCCAAGCGGTGTTGATCTCTGGAAATCTGTACTCATTTGTACTGATGAATTATGAAACTATAGCCTCAACTTCTGTCAATGTACAGGTAGAACAATAAAGAAAATATTTATTTTTTTACTTATCTGCTTTCACAGCTGCTGTCAGCAACACATGAGTGCATAGTTCAGAATCTGTGGGCACAATAGTGATAATATTCACCTGTACAAAACTTCAACCAATTAAAATGTGTATGTGAATTCCCAGGCTGGCTATGACACGTTCAACTCCACAGACCATTTCACCATTCCTGGATCATCCTATTACAATGGCCCTGACAGCTACTCAAATTTACGTAACGGCAGTAATGTTGGCGTCGCTGGTCGTTGGGCTTTTCGTGTTGACCGTGGATCTAGAGGAGGCTATACGATTAATGGTAAGACAACACAAATACTTGCCATTCACAGAATGCACAGTTCTGTTGGTAAATGGTTAAGGGGGCTTTACAATGTGCTTTATATTCACACATTTAAACATACATTCACACACTGACAACAGAGGCATCCATGCAAGGCACTTCCTTAAGCAATATCATTGCTTTATTACGTGACTTCAGTTCTATAAGCTGCAGTTTCAAAACACTCAATTTAATTAACCAATATTTCATTATTTTGATATGATTTTCAGCTTTCATTTGAATCAGTCACCTATGGTATACTAAACTTAAATATTGTGTAATTAGCCTAACCCTCCTTTTTGTACACCCATGGCCTAGTTCGACTGTACCCACGATTTGGAACCACACTTCCGCGAGAGGATGATGGGAGCTCTTCTGTCATTGCCCTACAACAACCTTTTTTCTATTTTGGACGCAGATACAATCAGACATTTGTATGTATATAATTTATGCAATTTGCAGCATTATCTTTTTGTATGGGACAGTATTATGTTTTATTTGTGTACAGGTGATTAGCAAATAACTTCCTAACCTACTATAATTGGGTTGTAAAAATGTATACATGTTATAATGTATTCCTCTTTTATATAAAAGAGGAAATAAAGCCATTAAATGCAGTGATTATGTGATTTGAATGATTTTTGTCAGTTCTAGTCAGTACACTGCACACACTTAAAAAAAAGAATGTGTCTTTGAAGTAAAAATAGTTCAGCCCAATGCACCTGTCAAATATTTGTTTGTAATGTTTGTTTTATCCACTCATTTGTTAGGTCAACAACAATGGACACCTTGGGGGGAGAGATCTAATTGCTCCATTCTGGACAGATTTGGACAACAGAGTGATGAATATGGGATTCCATAATTATACAATGATCTTCTTCCTTCCGTGATTGACATGCTACAGTGGACCTATTTTTGGTGATTAGCACCTACGAGGGTGTCGGCCTTCTAGGGTGATATATCCTGGAGCCGAATTCCGGTGGCTAGCCTATATGTAGCCTATAACAAAGGAGTTTGTTGACCTGAAGGAACAGACTGGTTGATCAAAGACTTTGCCACTAATAATATGCAAACAAATGTCGACACCCCACGCCAATGTAGAGGGCTTAAGTAGTGACCAAGAATACAATCAGTTGTTCAGTTGGGCGCAAGCCTTGTGTGGAGACGTCAGCCACTTTGCTGGCTGGCGTGAGCTTATGCTGTGCTTTATTGCTGTGCTGTACTTCGTTGAAATAAACATCATGGAACATCATCTCGTCTGTCTGCCGTGCACATTTCCTCCTCTGTATGGTATAAAATATACTTCAAGAGCAAATGGGGAAATCACATATAACCAATACACCAGTGGCTGTATCCTTCATCAGGCTACACAAGATATAAATCAATACTTCCCAGGCCTGAGTTTCTCTGCCCGTTTGGTGTTTGTTGCAACATGGTACGAGGTGGCATACTATCCCAGATCAGGAGATGTACGTATTTTATTATTATTGTTGTTTTTGTTGTTGTCTCCAACAGGCAATGTGGCTGAAGGCTGGATAATATGTTAATTTCACTCCTGTCCGTCCACATGTGTCCATCCAAGTGTGTCCGTGACCAGATAATCAGCAGCACTGCCAGCCTGATTGCCCTGAAACTTTGCACACACACTCGGCCAAGGAAGAACCCCCAAATCAAATCTTCCAAATCGGCCTCATGGTGGCGCTATAACAGCCCACTTCACGTTTTGGCCTTTACTCTTGAGGTCATAATCCACAAATGAATCCCTGGATTCCTTGGATCATGACAACTCAACATAGAAGCCCATGGCTAACTCATAAATTATTTACATTTTCTGTACAAACACGCACACGCACACACACACACACACACACACACCAATCATAATCTTGGCAGATTTAATGGTAAAGTACAAATGAATCACAAATTACAAATTTACTTAACAAAATATGAGATAAATGGTATTTATCTTTTTCTTTTTTCAGCGCACAACATTCCAAGCGGTGTTGATCTCTGGAAATCAGTACTCTTTTGTACTGATGAATTATGAAACTATAGCCTCAACTTCTGTCAATGTACAGGTAGAACAATAAAGAAAATATTAAATTTTTTACTTATCTGCTTTCACAGCTGCTGTCAGCAACACATGAGTGCATAGTTCAGAATCTGTGGGCACAATAGTGATAATATTCACCTGTACAAAATTTCAACCAATTAAAATGTGTATGTGAATTCCCAGGCTGGCTATGACACGTTCAACTCCACACACCATTTCACCATTCCTGGATCATCCTATTACAATGGCCCTGACAGCTACTCAAATTTACGTAACGGCAGTAATGTTGGCATCGCTGGTCGTTGGGCTTTTCGTGTTGACCATGGATCTAGAGGCTGTACATTTAATGGTAACACAAATACAATCACAGGCTACGTTCTGCCCAAATCTGAAAGCAGTAAGATTGTTATTCACAGAATGCACAGTTCTGTTGGTAAATGGTTAAGGGGGCTTTACAATGTGCTTTATATTCAGCTGTGCCCCAAGCAGGCCCGTCGCCAGGATGAAATGACAGAGGGGGCAATCGGGGGCAGGTATTGGACATGAAGACAATGCGCCACATTTGCATATCTATAGAGGGCAGAGGCGCACGATTTCGTAATTGAATGCCTGGAAATGTACCATTGTTTTGTCTGTAACTATTTGATCTAAGGGGGCAAAGAGGTTGA
This sequence comes from Protomyctophum parallelum, assembly GCF_964188405.1. NCBI lineage: Eukaryota > Metazoa > Chordata > Actinopteri > Myctophiformes > Myctophidae > Protomyctophum > Protomyctophum parallelum. The sequence goes on from NC_139716.1 coordinate 37,849,161, forward strand.
TTTAAGGGGGCAAACACCCCCTTTGCCCCCCCATGGCGCCGGGCCTGGCCCCAAGGAGCACTTTTTCTTTTAGTTTACTGGAGTACTTCCAATGTTCAATCATTTATTTATACTCCACTACATCTCAAAGGCAAATTTGTACTTTTACTCCATAACAAATATTTGTAAACTTTAGTTACTAATTATTTTGTAGATTATTACAAAACCACTTCAGACTTCATTTGAAAGTAGCCAATCTAGAAGCCCCCAACGTGTCACGTGAGGTTATAGATCGGCTATTAATAGCCAATGTCTCTAGGGTTAAAGTGGTCAAATACATTCATGTTTACTCATTTGACTGGGAACTCCTTCCACAGAATGAACATCGTACCACATATTGAAGATGATGTCAGAGGAGAGGAGTCACAGGGACGCTGAACCAAGATAACACTGATGACCACAGGGCCCTGCAGACAAACAAGTTGAGCAAATGAAAAATATTCATAATGGGCACAATACTACGTTTCATTTCATCACAGCTCAACACCAAAACTTGGGTTAATGTTGTCCGATGCATTACAGGCAATGTTCCTGTTTCACATTGATGAGATTCTCGCAGAAACCTGTGATTTCTTTTTAATGAAATGTAATTTTTTGATTGATTGATTGATTGATTGAAATATGTATTAACAGTTTGCAGAATTACAGTACATTTCAAGCACAAACTCAATACAAAGTTAACTGTGAGTGGACGACCCAAATAAGCATTACACTTGTTTACAACAGGGTCCACCTTGTTCAATTCATCAAAACATTTAGAGACGTACAAATAGACACTTCTATATAGTCAAAGAACAGAACAGGAGTTTCAAAGGAGGTAAAAAGGGAAAAGAAACATACTGTATACAGTGAGGGGAAAAAGGGGTGGGGGGGATTCAGATTTTACTGGGGCCAGTTTCGAATTGCAGCCGTCCGTAGGTGACCTTTGAGAGCGGTTTTAAAGGAGTCAAGGGATTCGCATGTCTTAATGACTGTAGAAGCCATCCGCACTGATTTGTATGTCTATTTATTGTTATTATTATCACACTTGTTGTAGTTATTATTTGGCATTATTGGGTATTGGTTTGATGGATTATTATGTATTTGAAGCACTGTTTGGACACCAAGGGCACGCCTCCCCAGACCTAATTGATTGATTGATTGAGAGAGAGCATATGTAGGCCTGGGTGATTGGGGAGCGGCATAGTAAAACTGAGTCCTGTTGGATTTAGATGTGTTGGTTTTTCAAAGTAACAAGGAGGACTCGAACCAGGAATTGGAACAAACATAAGGGAATTAACTAACTGGACGCGCAGCTCAAAGCCACAAAGACTCATCAATTAGGAGCCTGGTATGTAGTGGACACTGGAAACCGAATTTAAAGCTGTATAGGAAAACGGCAATAACTATTGGAGTTATTTTATTTTCGTGTTTTTCCACTGCTTAACTTTTATTGGTGACTTGTTTGCTGGCCATTTGATGCACTGCCGTCCGTTATTATTCTTGTTTTTGTCACTGCCGGACTTTTACTAGTGACACACCTGTTTTGCACTGCCTTTATTTATTTGGGCATTTGCATTTGCGCTGCTGCACTTTCTTGGAAGTTTACACTGCACTGCACTTTTACGTGTGGCAAAAAGGAAATTACAATGTCTGACTCAGATGCCACGAGAGCAGTGAGCGAGGTTGCTCTACAACCTGCAGATGAAGAAGACTGGTGGGAAGACCCTCCAGAGCTCAGTCGAAGGGAGATTGAGATTATCGTGCAGGAGTGGATGGCACGAGAGATGGAGAGGGAGCAGAGGGAGAGCATTTTGGCCACATATGGCCTGGTGGAGGAAGACGCACCCCCGGGAGAGGATGGCAGAGAGACATGGCAGGAAGGAGAGGACAGTGTCTCCGAGCCGAAGATCCCTCAGGAGGAGAACATTCTGCAGCTGAAGGATTTCCAGCGGGAGCAGCTGACTGACCCTGCAGAAGAGGACGGAGCGGAGGACGGTGAGATGGCTGTGGAGACGGGCGGCTCCTCAGCTCTCGGCGTCACATCTGAAGCTGGAGATCACTATGGACAGATGCGTGAGGGAGATGAAAACGGCAAGCAGGATGCCATGATCAACAACGCTAGCTGGGTTGAGTCAGCTGACACAACGAGGCTGAACAGAGTGGTGAGGGATCCACTCAGTGGAGAGAGGCATCCTTCCCCATCACGGAGGGCCAGTGGTGGAGGGGACCATGGCACCATGGACAGCATGGAGAGGGCTACATCTGATCATGACCAACAAGGTGGTAAGAAAGAGCTGCCTCTGAAGAAGGAAAGAAGCTGGCATAGGAACCGAAAGGAGGACAAAGGGCCTGTCCAGGAGAAGAGAGAGCAGAAGGAGAAGAGGGGGGTGACGTGCCGGAGGAAAGGGACAACCACCTGCTCCGCTTCCTGTGGTGGCTTGAGGGCTACATCAAGCCTTCTCCAGACCACTGAGAGCTTTAACTTTTCTTTTCTCCATCTTTCCCTTTCTTTCTTTTTTGCAGTTTCGATCAAAGAAGATTCAGTCAAGCCTAATTACAACACACATACCACATACCTTTGAATAATGTTTTTTGTGTTTGGCTTCTTTGAAATGTATTTTGTAATTGTGTCCATATACTGTGCACAATTAGGGGGGAGTGTAGAAGCCATCCGCACTGATTTGTATGTCTATTTATTGTTATTATTATCACACTTGTTGTAGTTATTATTTGGCATTATTGGGTATTGGTTTGATGGGTTATTATGTATTTGAAGCACTGTTTGGACACCAAGGGCACGCCTCCCCAGACCTAATTGATTGATTGATTGAGAGAGAGAGCATATGTAGGCCTGGGTGATTGGGGAGCGGCATGCACCTGGTGGACAAACCAGTTTTACTAGATAGACAGACAGACAGACAGACAGACAGACAACACAGAAGAGACAAATGCTTGTAATGTACCATCACTGCACTTTAAAGGAAAGTAAATACAAACTACAATGACATTGAACCTGTGGACAATCTACTTCTTAAATCTGCGTACATCCATAATCCCTAGGTGGATCAGTGGGTTTGTTGGCTATAAGGTTGAAATGTTTGGAACCAACAAAGAGCCACAACAATGACTGTTGGTAGGGCGTTCCACATTTTGGTGGCATAGAAGCGAAAATAATTTAGTCCCTTGTTTGCACCGAATCTGGGTTGTACATGGTTTGTTGCACTCCCTCTGGTGTTGTGGGTGTGGACTTCGCTGCCACTAAGGAAGTATTTAGACAGGTACATGGTGGTAATTTACCACAAGATTCGATACACCACCAAGATACCCATGTACCTGCCTAGATACTTCTGGACCAGACCCATTGCAAGATGCTGTACTCTGTCGTCGACCCTAAGCCATTCCAGCCTGTCAAAGTGGGCAGGGGTGAGGTGGGTTCTGGGGGTGAGGCCAAGTAGGAGCCTGACCAGTTTATTTTGGGAAGTCTGGAGCCTAGTTTTAAGGGCCTTTGGCCCTTTGAGGTGCTGTGGTACCAGGAGGTGCATGCATAGTCAAAGAAACCTTGTACGAGGGCTCCTGTTAAGGTCTTCAAGGTGTTTTTGTTGACCAGTGAGGAGATCCTGTAAAGTAATCTTGTTCTTTGATTGACTTTTTTGATTACGTTAGTGGCCATTTTATCACCGGAAAGATTAACCTCCAGGATGGAACCTAGGTAGGTCATTTCATCTATATGTGTGATAACATTGTCACCCACTCTAACCAAGACGTCATTTGCCTTGCTGAGATTACTATTAGAATGGATTCAGTTTTTCCCAGGTGTAAAGATAGCTTGTTATCAGCGAGCCAGGTGCAGATTCTACCGAGTTCAGAGCTGAGGGCCTTTTCAACCTGCAGTTTGTTCCTGTCCGAGACTAGCAGTGCAGAGTCATCTGCGAACAGGAACAAGTTGCAGTCAAAAGCTGATGTCATGTCGTTTACATTATTACATATATTAGGAACAGTAATGAGACTTGATAATATGCCACAGTGAATTTGGAAAATTAAGGAATTTTAACTTCACTAGGGAATGGCTTCTCAGCCCACAGCTGAGAAGCCGATACATCAATAACATTAAAATTAGTAATTAAAAAAAATGCTTGTCAAGTGGAATGTTAATTCTCTAGTAGGGAAATTTAGATTTAGTTTTTCTATTCCCTCGTGAATTTTTCAATTCCCTAGTGGTATAGTGATTTATTTTATTACCTTTTTTTCCTAATTAACTGAAACAAATGTGTTATAAACTCTGCAAGTGAATAAATAGCCTCATTAACAGACAGTATGCACTGCATTGCAGTGTTGTTTTTGGCGGAACATTTTTATTTTAGTTTTAGTCATAGTCTATTGAATAGCTTTCATTTAGTTTTAGTCACATTTTAGTCACCTGGAATGTTTTAGTGTTTAGTCTAGTTTTAGTCGACTAAATAGCATAAGATTTTAGTCGACTAAATCTACAGTTGATTTAGTCGACTACAATGTATTTTGTCAGACCTTGATGTAATGGCTGATTTTACACTTGCTGAAAATAGCCGATCAACAAGCTCACAACGCGTCGCAGCGTATTTATTATAGCATTATATATTATTATAGCATTTTTTGTCATAGTTTTAGTCGAAGAAAACAACACTGCTGCATTGTTTAATGAATATATGTTGTCATGATGAAACCACAGCATGTGAATGGATGATCATCCGGTTGTACTTTGTTTGCATATCACATGATCAAGGTCTGATTAAGCCAGGCAATTAAATTAGGATGACGTGGATTATAAATGAATGAACAGATCATAGGTCAGTACAACGTGTTGCACCCATACGCACTGGCACAGGAAAGAGGTGAAAGGTTATCATGTTAAGACGACGCAAAATCTGGGTGTGTCACACTGTCATACCGAGATTTTTGGATGTAATAATAATCCAAATAAACTGTCCTGAAAACTGTCAAAGCCCCAATGAACCAGTATGGAAATCATTAGAAGTGCAGCTAATATTGGGCTAATATTGCTATACCATATTAACATAATGTGTGGGATATGTATAGGGAAAGGGCAACTTTTATGAGGGAGGTGGCCATTATATTTCCACACTCACTCCAGAGGGCCACATTGAATATAATCTTGTCTGTTAATCTTTTTCTTAATGGATGCCCTATACTGCCCTATACAAAATTGTCACACAAAAGTAGCAAAAATAGCCGATCTACCATCTCAAAACTGTTTGGCGCTTATAGATCTGCTATGTTTGCTCTTTTGTTATTGGCATCCCAGATGCTTTTTTGCAATTTTTGAATTGGAATCCGTTTAAATTAATTTGGAAATGCATTTAGTTGTATAGGCTACTTAGGTTAACTTTATTAACTTAAATATAAATACATTGGAGTTGGACATAAAACAAACAATAGGCCTATACGTACATGTCATAATAATCTTTTAAAGGGATACAGGTATATATTTTTGGAAGTGTAGGCCTAATACTTGCAGCCATTCTGTGTGGATGTTCTCATGACACAAGAAATGCTCACTTAATTTCAGTGTCCACTATACATACTTAATACTCTAAGGGCCACTATTTAGTGCCCAGTGGCCAATTCACATGAATAGTTATAGACCTATAAGGGCCTTGTAGACTCTACAAGACCCTTATAGGTCTATAACTACAATGTATAGAGTGCCCTCTCCGCTTTAGTGCCCACTTTTCTCCCGGGTCCACTTTGTTTTGGACCGAAACCTTTGGTGCCTGAACTTCACATAACATGTAGCCACACTACCCAGGCTAATACTCTGTTGTTATACAAAACAATAACGTCCCACAATGTTCATAAATAAACCTGAAATGTAAAAGATCACTTCCACTATTATATCACTGTCCCTCAAAAGTGTGTCACGCTGTGCTGCTGTACCTGATCCAACTCGTGACGGGATGGGGGGAATTCCACAGTTAAACTTTTTACCTTACCTTTGACCCAGACAACAAAAAATAACTTGCTGTCGATTACGTCAGAGGAGCTCCTGCGTCTCGCGATAGGACGACGTTTATAAATACTGACCTGACTGGTGTCCCAATATCATTCTAAACGGAGCAGCTTCAGTGGTTCGGTGATTTCACGCGATCATCATTCTGACATCGTATTGAAAGAACTCTTTCTTCATCATAAGCTCCTCATACATTAAAAGCATCGGTAAGTAAGTAGCCTAGCCTACACGATTTTATGATACTTTAATATTGATGTCAATTCTCATTATGGATCACTTTAATTGTATCCCTTCTGTCTGATGTGACATACCGGCTAAGTTAACGGATAGGCTGCTCATAGGCTACTGCTATTGCTATATTAATCATCTTGTTTTAGGACACTTGTTTTTTTGTGTGTTAAGTTGACATTGATTTTCTGTTCTTGTTTCAGGTTTCGCAAGTAGAGATTATGGCAGCAGTTGCAGTTATCCCAAATCAGGTAGGCTCTCTCTCTCTCTCTCTCTCTCTCTCTCTCTCTCTCTCTCTCTCTCTGTGTATGTGTGTGTGTGTGTGTGTGTGTGTGTGTGACAGTGTGTGTGTGTCTTGTGTACTTTTATTCTAATAATAATTCTAGTTTATTCAAATTTTAGAAGTTTGATAAACCTGTAGCTATTGTGTAGTCTTCTCGACTCTCATTCTTTCCTCTGGATTTCTACATAGCCTATAGTTTACCTTACCTATATTGGCAGAACACTTTGTCCAGTATCAGGTTTAGTCTCTTTCTCTCAGTCTCAGCCAAAATGATCCATGTAGTAGCCTAAAAGGTTCTGCGAGGTATGACTGTGATACCTCAACAGGACCATTGTTCTGGGACTATCTTTGAATAAATTGTCTGCTTAATTCATTAGTAACTAATTAACAACACAATTTATACAGAGAAAAACATTAACATTCACAATAATAATATTATTAAATGATTCATTATAATGAATAATGTCTCTCTGTCTGCAGAATGTGGTTCAGAGGGTGACGAGCCTTCCTCTGGTGAGCTCCACCTATGGCATGATGTCCGGCGTGTACGCCAGCACCAAGGGCACACACCCCTACATCAGGTGTGTGTGCGAGGCCGCGGAGCACGGGGTCCAGACCATCACCTCTGTGGCTCTGACCAGCGCCCAGCCCATCATTGGCAAGCTGGAACCTCAAAGTAAGATTCTGACTCCCCAACCGTCGACATTTTAGAGAAGTGGTGTCATTCATTGACTTACAAAATGTTTGTGTTGTACACGATAATATTTATAGTCCCCATGGTTCCTGTTCAGTTGAGATAATAGCCGCTGTGTGACTGGATGAGTCATTCGTTGGGAATTTGACTCTTGCACATCTTGCCCTGTCACCCAGTTATTGACTCGACTCCCCCCCCCCCCCCCCTTAAATAAAACTATAGCAACCGCATGACACAATTATTCACTATTCACTTAAATCAACATTTAACTTATTTATTGATTTTGTTTTCCAGAACAAAGTTTTACATACAGTTTTCCTATTGCAGTATTTGTATTTTTTATTGATATTACTTCCGTTTTTGTTCTGCCAACAGTTGCCATTGCCAATGACCTTGCTTGTTACGGTCTGGATAAGATTGAGAAAACTCTTCCAATTCTGCAGAAACCTTCTGACCAGGTACAGTAGCCAATGACTCAACAGTTATCAACTGTTGCAATAGAGATAGATTGGGTAGGCGCTTGGCTAAGCTATACGCAACCTCACATTTCACCATGCCTATGACGACACACAAACAAACACCACTCTTTGATGTTGTTTGCTTGCTTCATCGCAGTGCGATGAAGCAAGCAAGCCTTTTTCCACTGACGAAAACTAAATAGAAACTAAATGAAAACTAAGCTATGATGACTAAAACTAGGACTAAATATACTGACAATTTCGTCAACAAATAAAAACTAGACTAAAATGTTAGGAAGGGACTAGTGGACAAGAGATCCAGTATAAGTCATTTTACAATTAGTTGCATGCTGAACGCGTTGCAGCGCGTCGCGTATTTTCAGCAAGTGTAAAAACAGTCATTGCGACGGCATCAAGGCCTGCCAAAATACATTTTAGTCGACTAAATCAACTGTAGATTTAGTAGACTAAAATCTTACAGGTAGTCGTCTAAAACACTAAAACACTAAAACATTCCAGCAGGTGACTAAAATATGACTAAAACTAAATGGAGTTTTATTCCAAAGACTATGACTAAGACCAAAATAGAAATTTGCTGCCAAAAACAACACTGCTTCATGGTTAAAGTTTGTCCCGTCCGTCTCTGCATGACAGATCGTGGCCAGCGCCGTGCGCCGAATGAGCGGCGCCAAAGACGCCGTGGCGGTCACGGTGACGGGCGCCAAGGACACGGTCTCCGACACGCTGACCCACGTGGTGGACAGGACGCGGGGAGCGGTGCAGGACGGCGTGCTGATCACCATCGCCGTGGTCAACACGGTGCTGGACAGCCGCGTGGCCCACATGGTCAGCAGTGGCGTGGACAAGGCCCTCAGCACCTCCGAGAGCCTGGTGGAGCAGTATCTGCCCCTGACGGAGGACGAGCTGGGTGAGTTGAGTGACACAAAGTCCAAAACCAGCCAGTGGTTCGTTCCCAAACCTTTTCAGGTCCAGACCCCAAAAAGAGAGATTAGACGTTTGCCCCGCCGCGGGACCCAAACTAGTGAAAATAGCCGATCTACAAGCACACAACGCGTCGCTTCGCGTTGTGTGCGCGCCGCGTTGCAAGCTTGTGGATCAGCAATTTTCACAACTTCCATCCAAATCCTACATGTTTGAATGTTTGTTTCCAATGTTTTCTTTGTTTCTTTTCTAATTTAGGGAATTTATTTAATTATTCTATTATTTCTTCATGAAATGACTGAAAAAAAGTCATTGCCTTTTGTTTTTAATTAATGCTTTTTTTAGGAATGTTTTTTTTAAATGTTTTGAAATAATAATAAAAAGAAAATTTGAAATAAAAAATAAAGGGACCCATAAAATTGTGTCCGTGACCCAGAAATGGGTCCAGACCACGCATAAGAGACTGAACACTGGTACCGGGCTCCTCATTGGAACAGCTACACTAATTAGCTAATTAATCCACTAAGTAAAGACTTATTGCTTTGTCTTTTGGATGTGTTTGTATTTTATCTCATTTTTATCTTGTATTTTATCCAATTAGATTATTCATTATTATGGCCTACTTGAATAAGTAATCTTGTCACATGCACTACTACTTCAATCTGTCTTTATGAAAGGTTTATGAGATGAGCCTAGCCAGTTCTTAAAAAAAAAGTGTATTAAGGGTTATTGGGGTCATTAAGAGGGAGCCACAAGAATTTTGTCGGAATGTTGGAATTGGCCCAGTTTTCAGGGGCCAATTTCTAAGCTTTTTTTACAGCTTATCTGACTGCATTAGCAGAAGTCCCTTTAAGGCCCTTGTAGAGTTCTTCATCACCAAGTGAGAACTGGACATTAGCTGTTTAGGGATGAATGAGCTTTTAAATCCTTTATACACTATGTTCCTTGTTCAGCTAAGTTTTAGGGAGTAATCAGTGAATAACTGCTCCATTTACTCTTATTTGTAGCGTAGTGAGCTTGTTGGCAAACAGATTTGGTGTAGAGCCACAGACCCCCGGGGGGAGTCAAGTACAGACCCCTGGGGGGAGTCAAGTACAGACCCGGGGAATGTGACCTGGTTAACGAAGGTTAGAGTTAAATCTTGTCAAATACTCAGGGGCAGAAGATATAAATAAATAAGCCAAGCGAAGAGAGATACTTTAATTTACGTTTGCTCTTAACAGCCAAAACCTTTTTCTAAACACTTAAGATCCAAGTAGTTGTGACATTGGCATCAAAAACTAAAAATAAAGTGCTGAACGTTTAATAAACAATGACCACGGCATTCATTTCTTTATGCAATGGCTCTTTTTTTTAATGTTTCCTTCCCTTGTTCAACAGAGATGGAGGTTAAAACGGTGAGAGGATTTGATAGGAAGGAGCCGAGCTACTATGTCCGCCTGGGTTCACTGTCCACCAAACTGCGCAAGCGGGCATACACTAGAGCACTGGCCAAAGTGCAAGACGCCAAGCAGCGCAGCCAGGAGTCCATCGCTCAGCTTAACCACACCGTGGACCTGGTGGGTCTTGCTTTTACATTTATACCCCTAAGGGTCCATTTGGAACCCCTTTTGGTGTTTTAAGCATTCTTATACTTTAGCCATTGAAAAATAGCAGATCTACAAGCTTTCTTTTCTTTGAAATTTTGTGAAAATGTGGCACAAATCTTTGAATATTCAAAGCAAACGTTATTAACTGAAAGCCTTGCTTCTGTGGGGTCCCTGGAACAACATATTCTCAGATGGGGGTCAGCTGCCAATTACATATATTTTTGGGGGTCCTTGACATGAAAATGTTTGAGAACCACTAAAATAGAAACATGGGTTTTTCAGAAAACCGTCAGGATTTAGAAGACATTTGTAGAATCGCTCCAAGGTCAAAATGGGTTAACGAAGAGCTTCTGTAGCACACACAAATAATACATTTTGCCTTTGTGAGCAATGGTAAATGTCATATATCATTGAGATAGAGGTGATTCATTTTTTCTATAAAAACCAATACAATGTCATAAGCGAATGAAATGGCTTTGAATTGCAATCGGATACATTACTTTATAAATTCTCTTTAGTAATGCCTACATCATTTTACTTCACACCAGATTGAATATGCCAAGAAGAACATGGATGGGGCCAACCAGAAAGTGTATAACAAGCTCAACTCCTTGGTAGACTGGACCTCCGGCGGTGTGAAACAGGAGAAGGCCAGCGGCGAGGCAGAGGTAAGGAGACTGCTCTCGACCCTGGGCAAACCAACAGAAGCACATCCAGAATGCAGAAAGAGGGTTCCATAATAGCCTGAGAGGCTAAGGGCTCCATTTTCGTCACCGCTAAACCCCTTATCCTACTATTTACTATTTTGAATAGTTCAACTAGCCAATCTACATTGACTCGTTGTGAGCTTGTAGACTGGCCATTTTAACTATTAAAAAATGTTTAGCAAAATAGTAAATAAAAAAAAAGGCAAAGAAGTTTAGGGATAAGGGGTTTACCGGTGACAAATGGAGCCCTAAATCTCATCAACTGGTGGTCGGTGGCTCAAATGCCAAATAATGATATGAGAAAAATAATGATATGAAATCAATAATGATATGAAAACAAGCCCAAATTGATTAAATCAATTAATTACCAGCTGTATTATTATTATCTGTGGGTCTGCTGCTGACGTTATGCCACTTTTTAGCTGCGCTCCGCTGTTATGCTCAAATTAGTGACCTAAAGAATTCTGAGGCAACATGGCTGGAGACGAGGCAGCCAATCAGAACTGCTCGACTACCCATGCCGTGCAGATGATGGAATGTTATGGGTTGTTGCCAGTGGTGGCAACTGTCGTGACAGAAATAAGCTAAGCAGCCTCCAAAAACCAAACCAGGCAAGCAACTGTGAATTAATCCACGTTAGGCTGGAAATATGCAGGCTTGGCAACCAGTGTTGCCAACTGGTGACAGAGCAGGCTCAGCAGAAAATGATCTCCTTTCACAAGCTATTATTGACCAGCTTGCAGCTGGTAAAAATAATGATATGAAAAAGGTTGAAAACCACTGCTATAAAGCACAGCATTCCAACAACATTCACCACGTTCTTTCCATCTTCTTCAACTCCAGGTCATCGAGTCTCGCACGCTGGTCCTGGCGCATTCCCTCACCCAGCAGCTCCAGACCACCTGCCTGGTGGTGGTGTCCGGCCTGCACGGACTTCCTCACCACATCCAGCAGGAGGCGCTGTACATCAGCTCCTCTGCCTCCCAGGTGTACGCCAGCTTCCGCAAAGCCGCGGCCTTCGGAGACCTGCCCGACAGCATGCTGGCCAGCAGCAAGGTCCAGCTGGGCAGAATGAAGGAGTCCCTGGACAACGTCATGGACTACTTGATCAACAACACGCCGCTCAACTGGCTGGTGGGGCCGTTCTACCCGCGGATGGATCTTCAGAGCAGAAACGCTCCCGTTTCTCCCTGCTGTACTGCCACCGCCAACACGCCTCCTGCCATGTCCTCCCCCTCCTCTTCCAACTCACAGTATCCCATGGAGGTGGAGATGGATTCACTGGCTTCTTCCAGCATGCAGCAGTACAGTAGTTAGATTTCCGGTAGCATTTTTTATATAATTTCACTAACGGTGAGCATTTTATTAAAACCGTTTCAAGAGTTTTGGCTTCGTAGAGTATAGTTAACGCTGCCTCTAGTGAGCATGTTAACCAATTTTAACCTGGTGCCCTCCCTGTTTTGGGGAATGTCTTTATACTGTAGGTTTCTACCATTTCAATGTATTGTAGACGAAACGTTGTAGATTTGCTATTTTAGAAATAGGGTGTTAAGTGGTTAAGAAGATGACAATCTCTCACCATTTCTAACCAACATGTTACAAATTCCAGCTTCCTGGACAAAATGATGACATTTAATAAAATGTGTATTCTTTGGAACACAAATCTGCAGCTGTGGGGGTATTTTTCCATGTGTAAAACCAATTTATCCAAGAGACTGTGACAGTAGCAGTTACAGTAAGTGGTTTAGATTAGAACTACAGTATTAGCTGCAATCTTTCGAAAATTGAAAGGTCAAAGCTGTTTTGTTAAAAATGAGAATCCGAGAGTCTGCACATTGGGTGATGCTGAAAAAGCTCCTCTAAAGTTTAATGCTGCTCGTCAATGTTTAGACTAGACTAGAGCTTAATACTGTAGATCTATTAGTATTCTTTAATAAAACTAGTTTTTTTTTTAAATGACTTTCTTATTTCAAATTGAATCAATAGTGTGTCCTCTGTCCTAAATATAAATTATATAGTATAGTGAATTTCTTTGACTTGAGAGATGATGGTCCAGTGGCCCCTGGTGGAGGGAAAAAAAACATTTTGTTTTTGTCTCAAAGAAATTCCACAAGTTGGTCTTGCACGGCCTGTTGAGAGTGTTTGTAGCGTTCACCACGGTGAGCATCCAGGTAAGGATGCCAGTCCTCAGTTGGAGAGCACAAACGCTTCACACGCTGTGGGAAGTAAACAGAGTTCAGGAGGAGGACCGTTTAGCAGTGGTCGAAAAAGTACTCGCATTTTTTAGTGTCAATACTGCAACGTTACGTAGAACTACTCTGGAATTCAAAATGTACTTTTGGCATCAAACTTAGGAGTACCAAAAGTATAAAGTACTAGTATTCATAGTATGGGAATGGATGGGTCATTTCAAGTTTTCAAAAAATGTATACAAATATTTTGAAAATAGCCAACCTATAAGCTCACAATGAGTCTTGATGCATTGTGAGGGGCTATTTTCTTTCTTTTTTTAATATTTTATAGAGTTACAGACAGTAGGCTGACAGAGATGAGGGGGTGACATGCAGTAAAGGCCGTCGGGATCGGGAGTCGAACCCGCGGCACAGTGCCAGACTTGGACTACCGGCCAAGGTGCATGGACCGCTGAGCCACGGCCCATGGGTGAGGGGCTATTTTTAAATGGCTGAATTGGTTACTGTATGTTACAGGCTTTAGTTCCGACACACCAAAGGTCCGACAGTCATTACTAGACCGACAAGTGCGACAACCTACCCCAAACCCAAACCATAGTACAAATGGTTTATCCTGCTTGAATATTATCGAATGTAATAGCATGAATTACTCAATTGAATTATTAATTTAACTCTGAATTATATTTGATTATTTCTGAAGATGTTAGGCCTATACAGTATGTCCCAGAAAGAAAGTCACATGCCAGCAGAAAGAAAGTCACATGCCAGCAGAAATATGCCTTCAACTGAGTTTTATTATAACAAAACAGGACCTAGTTACTAGTTCCATCCATGCCAGTATCATGTCAGTATCATGGTCAGTATCATGTCAGTATCATGGTCAGTATCATGTCAGTGTCATGGTCAGTGTCATGTCAGTGTCATGGTCAGTGTCATGGTCGGTATCATGGTCAGTATCATGGTCGGTATCATGGTCAGTGTCATGGTCAGTGTCATGGTCAGTATCATGTCAGTGTCATGGTCAGTGTCATGGTCAGTATCATGTCAGTGTCATGGTCAGTGTCATGGTCAGTATCATGTCAGTATCATGGTCAGCGTCATGTCAGTGTCATGGTCAGTGTCATGGTCAGTATAATGTCAGTGTCATGGTCAGTGTCATGGTCAGTATCATGTCAGTGTCATGGTCAGTGTCATGTCAGTGTCATGGTCAGTATCATGTCAGTGTCATGGTCAGTGTCATGTCAGTATCATGTCAGTGTCATGTCAGTATCATGGTCAGTATCATGTCAGTGTCATGGTCAGTATCATGTCAGTGTCATGGTCAGTGTCATGTCAGTGTCATGGTCAGTATGTCAGTGTCATGGTCAGTGTCATGTCAGTATCATGGTCAGTATCATGTCAGTGGCATGGTCAGTATCATGTCAGTGTCATGGTCAGTGTCATGTCAGTATCATGGTCAGTATCATGTCAGTGTCATGTCAGTGTCATGGTCAGTATCATGTCAGTGTCATGTCAGTATCATGGTCAATATGACTAAAATGTAATAAAAACACATAATATAAAAATCAGCTCATATATTATAAAGACATTATTGCATTATGAAGTTTTATTACAGTATGAGTCGCCTATGTGGAGGTTCTTAATGTAACACATTATTACATTATAGAAAAATCTATTAAGTTATGTGCTCGTCTTTTAATTACATTATGAGCTGATTCTTACATTATAAGTTGCTACACACCCCTTAAAAAATTGCCTTGAAAATACATTTAAGATTTGTGGACTGTCGGAATGGTGGGACTAAAATGTGTCGGAATGGGGGGATGTCGGAATGGCAACATGTCGGAATGGGGGCATGTCGGAATGGGGGGATGTCGGAATGGCAGCATGTCGGAATGGAGGGATGCACCCCTTGTGAACAAGTGTAATGCTTATTTGGGCCGTGCACTCACAGTTAACTTTGTATTGAGTTTCTGCTTGAAATGTACTGTAATTCTGCAAACTGTTAATACATATTTCAATCAATCAATCAATCAATCAATCAAAAAATTACATTTCATTAAAAAGAAATCACAGGTTTCTGCGACAATCTCATCAATGTGAAACAGGAACAGAATTCAGCCATGCCTGTAATGCATCGGACAACATTAACCCAAGTTTTGGTGTTGAGCTGTGATGAAATAAAACATTCATTCTGTAGAGGGGGTTCCCAGTCAAATGAGTAAACATGATGTTCATTCTGTGGAGGGGGTTCCCAGTCAAATGAGTAAACATGATGTTCATTCTGTGGAGGGGGTTCCCAGTCAAATGAGTAAACATGATGTTCATTCTGTGGAGGGGGTTCCCAGTCAAATGAGTAAACATGATGTTCATTCTGTGGAGGGGGTTCCCAGTCAAATGAGTAAACATTATGTTCATTCTGTGGAGGGGGTTCCCAGTCAAATGAGTAAACATGAATGTATTTGACCACTTTAACCCTAGAGACATTGGCTATTAATAGCCGATCTATATAACCTGTGGGTGCTTCTAGATTGGCTACTTTCAAATGAAGTCTGAAGTGGTTTTGTAATAATCTACAAAATAATTAGTAACTAAAGTTTAAAAATATTTGTTATGGAGTAAAAGTACAAATCTGCCTTTGAGATGTAGTGGAGTATAAATAAATGATTGAACATTGGAAGTACTCCACTCCAGTAAACTAAAAACTAGAAAAAGTGCTCCTTGGGGCCAGGCCCGGCGCCATGAGGGGGCAAAGGGGTGTTTGCCCCCCTAAATCAACCTCTTTGCCCCCTTAGATCAAATAGTTACAGACAAAACAATGGTACATTTCCAGGCATTCAATTACGAAATCGTGCGCCTCTGCCCTCTATAGATATGCAAATATGGCGCATTGTCTTCATGTCCAATACCTGCCCCCGATTGCCCCCTCTGTCATTTCATCCTGGCGCCGGGCCTGCTTGGGGCACAGGTCTCCACCAGGGCAGGTCAGGTTGTGGCCTCCTGGTAGCGCTATAATAGGCCAATGTGAAATAGGCCAATTTGTTCTCATGCCTTTGATGGCAATTGGATGATGTGAGGCATTTTGTTCCAAAAGTGTGTTTTGCAAAAACCCACCTTTTGGTGGCCCTATAACAGGCCAATGTGAAAAGGGTGGGATATATTCCTCAGCCTAGTAGGAAAGTGCGTGAAAGATTTCACGTAAATTGCACACTGCATTCGTGATTTGAGGCTTTTTGTTCAAAACGGGCCAATCCTGCAAACTTTGAAAGCCAATGTTAGCCAATTGGGATGGAATATGAAATGTCGGACAGATCCGTCTTGAACACGTGACATGACTATAGAGATAGTATGTGACGATTTGCGGGATTTTTGGACAGAATCTGGAGGAGTAATATCATTGTGTTTTTCAAAAGTCGGCCTCCTGGTGGCGCTTTCTGGAAATTTGGGGCAGAGGTTCATGTTGGCATCCAGGGAGTGTGTGTGCCGGACATTAGCTGTTAACAGACGGACGGACTCACACACACACACACACACACACACACACACACACGGATGGAGTGCAAAACATACTCTCTCCCCATGCCTTCGGCCTGGTGGAGACAACAAAGAAGATCACACCCGTGTGAAGATAAGAGAGGCGCTCTTATCATCGTACATCATCATTTTATCATCATCATCATCAGTCTATTTGCTCAGACATTATGATGTAAAATTCTTCATTCATTGTCAATGGGAATTTAATGTTTGTTTAGGACAAAGTTTGTGAACATACACTAAAAGCCTCAAAAATCTAAATTGTACTTGAATAGTTTATTTCGGTGCTGTACAGACAGTTACATGGTAAACTTCATCATTTGCATTTATGTTATACAAAGAGGTTGCACCGAAACAAAATACAAAGGAAACAGAAGAAAAATAAAGCAATTTTTAGAACTTAGTCTGACAGAGTGAGAACTTTCAGATGGAGAACATGTAGGATGGACTCAAGCCAAGAGTGGAATATAGAACTTTGATCTTATGATAATAGTAGTTAATTATGATAATAATCTTATGTTAATGTTTAATAATGATAATAATAATGATAATAACTTCAGTACAGTACTTGAGTAAATGTACTTAGTTACTTTCCACCACTGGGTGTGGTCTCTATCTGTAGCTCTATTTGTCTTTATGATGCAAGAATGGTAGTGGAGAGATCATAGACTGTAAAAAATATGGACAAAGCGTTCCCCGGGTCTAACATGGACGTAAAATGAAGCCTGTTATTCCTGCACTGTAAGTCGCCATCTTTCTAGATCCGTTTGGGCCCAGCTGGCCATTGGCTGGCTCCGTTTGGGCCCAGCTGGCCATTGGCTGCCCAGACAAGGAGGCGGGACTTCCCCCCTTCTTCTCCGTTGGTTTTTATTTTGACTCGAGTGGGTGGGGACTCCCGATCATAGACTGTAACGGTAGCCACGCCCCTCAGAACATACGTGACTTTATGGTCATTTATTTTATAAATGGGACCATAATTTTCCAAAAAGAATATTATGACATGAGAAATGAGACTTTAAACTAGTGACTGGAAGCAGAAAGTATTCATGACCATGTTTATTAAGGTAATACAGTCTTATCTAGGTGAAGTTGGGCCCAAATACATGGACTTCTATGGCTATGGGGTTTTTTGGGTCCAGTGACAGCGCCACAACAGGCCATTATATGAACTTTCAGGAGTTTCAAGCTTCACAAAATATCTGTCTGACTGCCCCCCTGGGAGAGATTCAGTCCTCTGTCTGGGCCACAGAGAGATTCAGTCCTCTGTCTGGGCCACAGAGAGATTCAGTCCTCTGTCTGGGCCACAGAGAGATTCAGTCCTCTGTCTGGGCCACAGAGAATGGTAGTGGAGAGATTCAGTCCTCTGTCTGGGCCACAGAGAGATTCAGTCCTCTGTCTGGGCCACAGAGAATGGTAGTGGAGAGATTCAGTCCTCTGTCTGGGCCACAGAGAGATTCAGTCCTCTGTCTGGGCCACAGAGAGATTCAGTCCTCTGTCTGGGCCACAGAGAGAATCAGTCCTCTGTCTGGGCCACAGAGAGATTCAGTCCTCTGTCTGGGCCACAGAGAAATCACGTAAGGCTTTACTGTGTATTCAGTTAATGCAAAAACTGTCATTTTCTTCAAACCAAATGCAAGGTGATTTGTCATTGGTGGACTAAATGCTACTACTACACCTTGACACTGACGGCAAGTACATGAACAGATGTCTGTTAATTATAGGTCTGTGTCATATTTCACTGTTTTTGAGGGGCGCTAGCCCCTCATATTCCCAGCTTTGTGTGTTTGTGTGTGTACCCCATAGGAATGGCTGAGCAATGTGTGTACCCCATAGCGATGATTTGATTGGCTGAGCACAGAATGTGATGTATGATGATAAGAGCGCCCCTCAATTCACACGAGTGTGATTTTGTGCTTAGTAGCCTGCTTACTGTAGCAACTTCTGTTCTGATGTCCTGCTGATGCTGACCACAAGGTGGAGCCCTTGTATTTAAATCCAAAGAACCATCTCTCTGGTCTCCAGAATTAAAGTCATATAAACGTCTTTCTATACTGTATGTTATATTCACATTTGAAATTTGTTTTAATCAGTTAATTTAACAAACACAAAATAATCTGTTCAATATTCAGTTAACAACAGATGTAATGTTTTTTCTGACCTGGACTATATGGCTTCAGGGCCTTAATTACTTACTGTAATTACATTAATGATGATGTGCCCCTGACACTCTCTATCATGCATGACTTTTACATTATTGATTGCGTCCGAAGGTCGCAATCAATAATGTAAAACCAATAATGTAAAATCAACAATGTACAAAATGTAAAATCAATAATGTAAAACCAAAGTTGTGTTCATGTGCAGTTGAAATATAATACTTACATATAGTAAATGTATGTATACTTTTACAAAGTGATTTTTTTTATATGTTAACCAATATTGACAGTATAGCTGCTTTAATTAGGCCGACAACTATGTTTTAATAAGGTCCTTTTATTGTCCCAAAAGAGAGCTTACCAAATTTGTGAAACAACAATAAAAAAATTCGGCATTAAAACAAAAGTCCTCATCCAATGAATAGATAGATGTCCACACAGTAGAATCTCCTTGAGTTTGAAACTATGTGACATCCAACGAAGAATTTGAACTGCTCCTGTTCTGCTCTGGGATACAGTTACAGTGTTATGCTTGGGGAGACCAGTCACACAAGGCACATGGGATTTATGTATGGGACCTCTCATAAAGTGCAAAGCGCATGCATGCACAGTAGACTCAACATTCACATTAACCCATTCTGACCTGAGATCAGATTCATACGAGGTTTCCGCTGGACACACACTGGTCTGATGAACCCATTCTGACCTGAGATCAGATTCATACGAGGTTTCCGCCAGACACACACTGGTCTGATGAACCCATTCTGACCTGAGATCAGATTCTAAAAATGTCAGTCGTTCTTCGATTTTTCAAAAAATAGCAGATCTACAAGCTCATATCGCGCCACCGAGTGGCGCGATACGAGCTTGTAGATCTGCTATTTTTCAATAGCTAAAGCATAACATGATGCTAACACCAAAGTGGGTGCCCATTCAGAATGGGTTAAAACAGGGGTGTGTATGAGCAGTATATGAGTCTAACAGACGTACTGTAAATGGGGTTCTGGATTTGAGGTGGCAGTGACAGTACTGGTCACTAAAGAGTATAAGAGGCCCAGCTATAGATGAAAAGAGAGATCTGACACGATCTGTCCCCGCTCTCCTGAGAGCAAGGCTGGCGCGCAGGTGGCAGTGGGGGGTATAGAATTGGGCTGAGGGAGGGGGGGGGGGGGGTTGCTTCTATTGTGTCCTGAGAGATGGGCAGGGTTTACGGGCAGTGTGCCAAGGTTCCCTGCTGGGGTAACGGATACCTGTGGGCTTCTGGGAAAGTGTCACACCTCGGGATCACACACAGTCAGAGGCTGCTGCGCGAAGAAAGACGGGCAGGAAACAGAATGAGAGACGGAGCTGAGTAGAGGGAGTTACTGGCCCCAGTGGTTCCCAAACTTTGTCATGTAAAGGACCCCCAAATGAACACTTATTTGCCCACGGACCCCCATTTGAAAAGATATGCCAGGGGGGACCCCCATATAGAGAAGATTTTTATGTTTCTGATGGTGATTTTCAACCATTTTCATTTCAAGGACTTTGTTGTCTCCACCAGGCCGAAGGCATGTGGGGAGAGTATGTTTTGCACTTCGTCCGTCCGTGTGTCCGTCCGTCCGTGTGTGTGTGTGTGTGTCCGTCCGTCCGTCCGTGAACAGCTAATCTCGGCCACCGTTAACCCGGTCGATGCCAAATTTTGCACACACACTCCCTGGATGCCAACGATGAACCTCTGCCCCAAACTTTCCAGAACGACCTGTTATAGCGCCACCAGGAGGCCGCTTTGTGCAAAACAAGTTTTTTCACAGTACACCTACAGATTTTGTCCAAACATCACGCAAATTAGTACACAGTCTCTCTAGAGCCATTCAACGAAACGGGTCTTTCAGATTTCTCAGACTCCATCCTGATTGGTTAAGATTGGCTTCCAAAGTTCACAGGAGTGCTCAGTTTCAAACAAAATGCTGCAAATCATGAACACATCGCGTGATTTCCGTGAAATTGTGCACGCACATTCCCACTAGGCCGAGGACGAAATGCCACATGAACAATTTCAACTCAGCCTCAAGGTGGCGCTATAACTGGCCGAAAAGTGTTTTTACCTCTAACTGCACGGATCTGTGGATAACCTGGTGGAGACCTGTGCCCAGAAGGGCACTTTTTCTAGTTTGACATGCGTTGGGATACGGACAGACCTCAATTTAATGGGATTTATATCTCTGGGACCCCAATTTACACTGTCCATTTTACACTAAAAGAGTTACAGACTCATTTGGTTCCAAACTATCATTTAGCTGGGGACCCCCTGGAACTCCCTCAAGGACCCCTGGGGGTCCCTGGACCCCACTTTGGGAACCACTGCTTTAGAGAACAAGAGCCATGACTTCAGAAAACAACAGAGAACATGCAGTCATTTTAGGTTCAACCGAGTCAATGCAACTGTCAAACGACTGAACTGAACTCTACTGGAACTTTAAGTATATAACTATTGTCAGGATAATGTGAAACCACTCAACATGTTTGAAGACACTACGAACCATTGTGGGTTTGTGGTTCAGTAGGACCTTACCACAAAGCCAATGACCTTTTTAAGTGGACAGGATTTTGGGTTCTTGAAATTACCATTACATAGGAAGGTCAGCAAATGACACCAAAATACAACTCCATATATGAAATAGGTACAGTATACCAGGTTGAAAGTGGTTAAGAGTCACAAGGCAAAGGCTATAGGGCTTATTGTGTCGCTGGACTATATGCACCTGTTCTGTGTAATCCTCAGGCTCAGTAGACATGGCATCCAAGTTGATTACCAGTCTTGTTTTTGGCAGCAAATTTTGATTTTATCTACAGTTGATTTAGTTGACTAAAATGTATTTTGGCGGGCCTTGATGCCGTCGTAATGACTGTTTTTACACTTGCTGAAAATAGCCGATCTACAAGCCCACAACGCGTCGCGCTGCGTTTGTGTGTGCCTCGACGGAGCAGGCGGTTTCTGTTCAGTTCAGTTTCTGCCATCTGCGCGCTGGTTGCAGTGGGCCGGTCTGGGCCAAATCTGATCATCTTTGTGCTGGTGGTTGTACTGGAAGATAATGTAGGGGTGAGGCATGTAACGGTGCCATACGGGTCAATTTGGGTAAATCTTTATTACAAAGAAGAAGGAGAACAAAAGTTTGTTCCAATCTGATTGGCTATTCTTTGAGACACAAATACTGGTACATGCATGGCAAATCTGCCATTACTTTGCAGGTGCAAATAACACAGCTATCATCATTGAGATTGTGAGATGGAACATATACAGTGTTACATTTAGATGCTTTTTTGTCTCATAATAGGTCAGGTATTGTAGTACAGGGAACAACCACCACCAAAATTAAGACGGGACCGGCTGGGACCCTAAAACAATTGTTTTTAGGCCAAAAAAAAGATTGGCCTACAATTTACAACGTAGATCACCAACATCATTCTCAGATTCTGTAGCGGAAATAATAATGTCCTTCCAAAGTTTGTGGAAGGGGCCTATTTGACGAAACAAAATAATAATAATAATAAAAATAGATATGAGCTCCACCGAGCGACCCTTCCTAGTTAGTTCTGTTCCGGTTGACACTGACATCAACCAACATAAAGAGTGCAACAGCTTTGCACTGAACATTGACCTCTGACGGGCGAATCACAGATATGATTCCCATATGATTCCCAAGGCCGATCAGTGGGCAGATATTTTGGGGTGTGAAACTGTGCCATCTTAACAATAGCTCAGACCATTGATGGCTCTTGCTGTGTGGTTAAAGCTCCGTTGTACATGATCCCACCATGTTTGGACTTTATTCCATCACAACGGCAGACCCCTCCGGAGGTGGCAAGCCATTTTCACAGAGTCGTGCTGGGATTAGCAAGCCGGCTGTTTGTGCTGGCAAGCGAGCTGCTATTCGCAGCTATATTTTCAGGGGTGCTGTTTACTGACAACCATACCCGAGTCCCAAGTAATTATGATATAATTGAGAGTGATCTAAAACTGAATGTCCAGGCTTGGCCATCCGAGCCAGTGTTTACAGAAAACAGCTGCTTAAATAGGCACTTAGAAAGAATTAGAAAAACAGTTTTTTTGTGTGTCCCAGTGAGAGTGCACCTCTGTCCGTGTGCATGTATGCTTGGGTTAGCTATTTTGGCACATACATAGACAATCTTTGTTTTCGATGTGTTTTCGCTTAATGTCCAATTCATGCACTCGTCGTACAACGGTGTCGATGTCGTGCGCTGAAAGTAGAAGATCTACAAGCTCACAACATGTCACATCTGTAATGTGTTGTGAGCTTATACATTGGCTATTTTCGGTGCACTACACTATTGTACAACGAAATATATCTGCAGGTTTAAGTCTTCAGGGGCAGATGGGAGCCAAGAACAACGTGGGAAACGGGCCTTTGCTTCAGTTCTGCTTTCTCTCTGGGCTTTTCTCTTTGGCAGATGGACAGTCCGCTGGCCTCAATGACAGTACCTGAGAGCCCTGCACGGGGCAGTTGCAGAATTGCAGAGAGTCCGGTCCGGGAGACTGCGGGCTGCATGGGGCTTGGACAGGAGAGAGGTTATGAAGTCACTCGCCAAAAAATGTCAGGTTTTCACCAATTCGCAAATCGTTGTCATCTAATCATCATACTGTCTGTCTGTCTGTCTGTCTGTCTGTCTCTCTTTCAGACAAACACTACCTATGCGTTTTTGTGTGCACACAGACACAACAATGCAGACACACACATGCAGTATGTGCAGTATGCATCACACACACACACACACACACACACACACACACACACACACACACACACACACACACACACACACACACACACACACACACACAAGCATGTGCGTTGGATAGAAGACACACACCGAGATAAACCTCTGCCCAGGTGGTCTCTGTGGGTGGCTTGTGGTCTGTAGCCCAGTACAAGATGCAACCACATTGGCTGGAGCAGCATTCACTGTGAGGTCTGGGCCTGGGAAGCTTCATATTGCATGTTTCAGCCATTAATATCTTAGCACTTGAATGGAATACACAGCGAATAAGTCAGTTGCGATGTTGTACTGACGAAACTCTCTCAACCACGCATGCAAACAAAACGGCATGCCATCACGTAACCTCTTAACGAATAACAGTGTATGCGGTAGTTTCATCGACCAGCTAGAATATGATCTACTTGAGAGGAAGTGGAGTCTGAGAATCTGGATAACATGAGGAGATGATATAGAGCATTGAGAGAGCTGTGATTTATATTTCTGGTTCCCTCCCCGTGGAGAAGATGGGAGGTGGAGAATGAGAGTAGAGGAGAAATAGAGCTGGAACGACGCTACTGTTCTTTCCTGCTCTAGTTCAATGCACTGTTTACCGATCCTTGCACATGTGACCGATCCCGGGGGACGTTCAGTCCTCGGACTAATACTGTTGGACTTTCAGCCAGGGTCTCCTTTTAATTGTTGTCAGGTATCTCAGGTTAAATTAAGAGCCTTATCTGGGGTTGAAAACCCTGCCCACATGAACGTCTCCTGTGCCCCTCGTATGTGACCTTGACCTTCGGTCTCTTCAGGGCAGCGTAGTAATCGTTCACCACCAAGTTTAATGAAAATAGAAACAAACAGACAGACGGGACAGAATTACAAACTCTGCCTGAAGCAATGCTTGCATTTGTAATGGCTTTAACGAATGAGAACATGACAGGGAGTTGGGTATGATTAATTTGCTTCTGGTTTGGATTGGAACACTGTACCAAAAGTAATTGATCGCTACTGCCTGAATTTTGAGGCAGTAGCGATATTGAACACAAAGAGTATTTAGCGATGTGAATGCAATCCGAGTTCTCAACATTAATGCTCAAACACTTCTTTGCCACAAACCATACTACCTCAGAGCACATATAAGACCTCTGATACTTGACTTATTTATTTTGACTGACTGGACATGCATTTTCTACAGAAGCACGTGTATTTATTTTCTATGCTGACGGACAGGTGTCCCTTTTCTATTCCAGTAGATATTCCACTGTTAGGTTCTTATGACTATTGTTATGTATTATGATGTATTCCCAGTTCTTGCTTACTGTAAATCTCTCTGGATTAAGAGCGACTGCTAAATGCCTAAATTGTTAATTGTATTCTCGTCATACTTTTGATGAGAAAGATGTTGTTTTGTCACTGGAAAAGAGAGTAGTTTCTGATACCTAGGGGAGGGGAAATTGTCTTTACAGCTTCACCTAGCTGATGGCTGCTCAGAGGGCTTTAGAATAGAATAGTCCCCACTAAGGTGTTTCTTTGCAGTATAGGGATGTCCCGATCCGATCCCATGCAATACCACCATTTCTGTGTTAGCCGATACCAGAGAATAATATTTATAATACCAACCAGGCTAAAAAACTCTCATTTTGTCCACCGACCGGAAGTCAAGGGTTGACATTCGTATAACTTGTCAAGTTAGACTTGACACATAATGCTATGCTAAGCTTTGCCCGTTCAGCTGCATTGCATTGGACTAGTGAACCGTGCGGAATATCACGCGACAAAAGTTTGCAAACCCCACATGCCCAAACATTTTCTTTACCTGGCATAGTGTCAACCCCTTATGTGTCGGATCGGTGGTTAGACTGGCATATTCGCCGTCATCGCCGATACCGATATGACCCGATATGACCAAATAAGGACATATCGGGCAGTGTCGAACATCTCTATCGTTGCTGTCCGGAGGAAACCTCATAACTCCATTCTTGATGTTTTTTATTTTATTCCATACATCAGTGCTATTGAACACCCTTTACGTCTGTGTGGTGTTTCGAAAATATTGAACCAATGGAAAATAGTAAAAAAACACATTGGACAAAACCACTTAACTCCATTGGACCTTCAAACTGTCTGCTGAAACAGCTAACTCCACAACCTTTCTCCTTCTCATGCAAGTAATTGACAATATCTAAAGTCACACTAACTTTGATGAGGCAGTATTGCATCGTTTAAAAAATACAAGGTTTTATTATTAATTTCCTTAAAAACGTATATCTTTCCTGAAAAATGAACATTTTGGAGTTAGGAGGTTTCCTCCGGACAGCAGAGATGTGAAATTCGTCCTCTGCATTTACCCATCCATCCTATGGCAAGTAGCTGCAGTGAGCAGCCATTCTATGACACTCGGGGAGAGTTAAGGACTCAGGGACACACATCGACACATTGCTGGCCTGGAATCATGCCTGGGACAGGCTCTGGCTCCCCAGGCGAGCTCCCTAACCACTCAGCTATGCTCCCCCCCCCCCCCCCCCCCCCCGCTTTGATGCATGCACAGAGAGAGCTGTTAGTGTCTTGCGCTTGTACACTTTGACCTGTACACTGGGGTGGAGTCGGGGGTCGAATCGGCTACCTTCCGTTTCCCTATACATACAGTACCCATACCGTAAGGCAGCCACTCTACCCCTGAGCCACCGTCACCGTCGTCGCCACCGTCATATATCATTTAGCTGGGGGACCCCCTGAAACTCCCTCCCTCAAGGACCAGTGGGGGGTCCCCGGACCCCACTTTGAGAACCAATACCGTAAGAGATGCATCCGAGTTGAAGATGCAAGTGCTCAGAAATATTGTGTAGAGAGTCTCTACACAATATTTCTGAGCACTTGCATCGTGAAGTCGGCCGATCCGATACTTTACCGATACAGTATCGGGACGTCTCTAGTGGAGTCCAAATGACCTTTGGCCATAGGGAGGTTAGAGCATTTTGCTCTTTTGACCGGTGGACGCGTAGCACGGTGCAAATTGGCTGCAGGACAGTATGCGACAGACAGGACATGCCTGACGGAATGCAGCCGTGCAGCTGAAACAGATCTGTGCCGCTGACAGACAGACAGGTTACCATAGACCCCTGCAAGCTTGGCATTCTCGAACTTGCCTCGGTGATGAACTGTCACACACACACACACACACACACACACACACACACACACACACACACACACACACACACACACACACACACACACACACACACACACACACACACACACACACAACTTGTGTGTATAGTGTACACAATACCTTGAGAAATTAACACAATATTACAAACATCCATTTTGATTATGTGTGATCAAATGGGGGCGGCTGTGGCTCAGGAGGTAGAGCAGGTCGTCCAATGATCCGTGGGTCGGCGGTTTGAATCCCGGCTCCTCTTGTCTACATGTCGAAGTTCATTGTCCTTGGGGCAAGACACTGAACTCCAAATTGCCTCCAATGAGTCGGTCGGTGCCTCGCATGGAAGCTTGCCATGCCATTGGTGTGTGAACGGGGGAAGTGAGGATGCTGGCGTTGACTGTTCGCTGCTTCACCTCCCAATGTATGAATTTGCCACTTAACAGGTGGCAAGGGGAGGCAGTCATCAGAGACAGATTGGAACTACATAATTCATAGTAAATTACTGGACTTGACAACACAATGCAGTGTTTGCTTTACCAGAATCCTGATGTTTTCAGCCTCCGATGTTGCTTGCTTTTCCAGGAAATGACCTCAATGTTTTTTTGACAAAGGTAAATAAGCATCTGTACAAGTCTCTTCTTCAAACACTTGCAAAGTAAATGTAAATGTGAAAACAAGCTGGCTGGTGAAACGCACCATCAAGGGCATTTTCTCTAACTGGTATCCGTCAAATTCCTACCCTCTCTTTGAACACATGGCGAGCAGTGCCTTGAGTCACAGGTCAAATATCACTGATCAAACAACTGTGTTTGGTGTGAACTAAAGGGAGGGTAAAGCCTAATGTATGCTTCGCCCAAAAGAACAGGCATGTTTTGCTTAAAATCTATTATTTTAAAGAACAGGCATGTTTCACTTCAAATCTATTATTTTAAAGAACAGGCATGTTTCACTTAAAATCTATTATTTTAAAGAACAGGCATGTTTCGCTTAAAATCTATTATTTTAAAGAACAGGCATGTTTCACTTAAAATCTATTATTTTAAAGAACAGGCATGTTTCACTTAAAATCTATTATTTTAAAGAACAGGCATGTTTCGCTTAAAATCTATTATTTTTCAAAAAATATAAACCAGGCTCGTGCACTCATATAGAGGGGTGCTTACATAAGAAACATTACCTAGTCCCACATTAACCTTATCTGAAATAGACACACATCGAAGTGTATCTGCATGCGCACGCATACGCTCACCCCAACACCCACATACCCCCCCCACACACACACACACACACACACACACACACACACACACATAAACACACAAATGAGCTCGTAGAGTGAGATGGCAACAACAGAATTGCCTCCGTACAACAACGATATTAAAGAATCCAGCCTATCATTCATCACACTGGAACAAATTAAGTCATTTGCTATGGCCTCAAGTTCAACCACTTTTGTTTTCCTCTACAGAAATGTCCCTGTGAGCTCTGCTGAGAAAACACCTGACAGATGCTATTTAAGCACGCTGAGAGTCCCTAAAAATACATTTGCTCTCGGGCAGTGGTGGACAAGGTACTCAAACCCTTGAGTCAAAGTATAGATACCCCTGGTCAAATATTACTCAATGACCTGTGAAAGTTGCTCAAAACTAGTCCCTAGAATGCATTTACAAATAATTACGTATTCAAAAGTTCAGATTACAAAGTAGATTTTTAAATATATGTTGTGGCTGAATAGATCCCCCCCCCCCTCCTCTTTGAAGTGTAAGTCAAAGTCATAAGCTTAAAAAATAATTATTAATAATAATATATTTTTGAAATTGTCTGTACAAGTACAAAGTAAATGTACTTAGTTACTTATAGTTCTTTATTTTTGCAATTCCTCTGAATGAGTGGGCCACCCCTGTGTAAGCTTTCTATCGATAAGAAAAACACAATTTGTAACGTGAAGACGCGGCTTAGCCATGCACTACCAGCCACTGTGAATGTGAGCTATTTATGTCTTGGAGCATTATCTGCTGTTTTCGCTGCCTTTGTGGAGTGCCTATGCTCATAGGTGCTGGGGTGCTGTGTTGTTTTTGGCAGAATTTTTTTAATTTAGTTTTAGTCATAGTCTCTTCAATAGTTTATTTAGTTTCAGTCACATTTTAGTCACCTGGAATGTTTTAGTGTTAGTCTAGTTTTAGTCGACTAAATATAATACGATTTTAGTCGACTAAATCTACTCGTGATTTAGTCGACTAAAATGTATTTTGGCGGGCCTTGATGCCATCATAATGAAAATAGCCGATCTACAAGCTTGTAGATCGGCTATTTTCAGCATGCAACCAAGTGTAAAATGACTAATACTGGTTTTTATTTGTTGACGAAATTGTCAGTATATTTAGTCATAGTTTTAGTCATCATGGCTTAGTTTTTATGTTGTTTTTGTCAGTGAAAAAATGTAGTCGACGAACATTTTTCGTCATAGTATTAGTCGACGAAAACAACACTGCTGGGTCAGTGGGGTGTGGGTTCAAAGTTCACTGAAAGCCTCCTAGATTCTTTGCCCTTACAAAGACACTGGACCTTTTTATGATGAGTGGCATGAACAGATATATAGGCTGTTTTTTTAAAAGAGCTATAAACCTCATAATTTAACCCTTGAGGTGAAAGGGAAACAATTCCACCCCCCCCACCCCCCACGTCCTCAACTCCCCATTCTTCAGGTGAAGATTTTTTTCCCCTCTCAAGGGGGAAAATAACATTTACATTCCTGTGCTTAGCGTGCTAATAGAGATTAAGCTGAATTCAAGCCTGCGTGTCAGGTGGCAATTCAGGTAGCTCATACCATGCATACCTGTGCTATTGTGTGGCTCTAAAAGGGCACCTCGCTCAACCCTCTTTGAGCCTGGCTGAGCAGGATGACATTTTCTAGGAACGTTGTTATTATGGTGGCCTGGACAGCTTCAAAGCAACAGGCATGCGGGGGAATACCCAAGTAAGTAAGCTTCAAGGGAAACGTCTCTTAAGTCATGGGTTCAAAAAAGAACATAATTTGCAAGCTTCATTAGACTGTGTATTGTAATGTAATGTCTTAATGATGAAATGTAGCCTGTCCGTTTATCCACCAACAGATTAAATTGAATGGTAGCCTGCCCTATATATGCCACTCATTCGAGAGCAGGTTCCTAAAGCCTTTATCAAAAAGAAGAAGAAAAGAAGCTGCTTGCCCTCAGAAAAGCCCTCTATTAGCTATACAGCTCAACAGACTTTAGTCACAATAAAGGCAGCACACAAAACAGGCAAGGCCAGGCCAGGCACTTGACCCTTTAACCCATTTAGACCTGAGCTCCATTCTACACAATGTCTTCTAAATCCTTAATCCTGACAGATTTCTGAAAAACCTATGTTTCTATGTCAGTGGTGCTCAACCTATTTCATGTCATGTCATGGCCTCCGACCCCCCCATCTCAAAATATGTTGTTCCAGGGACTCCCCCAGAAGCAAAGATTTGAGTTAAAAGCACGCTCTGAAAGAATATACCGGTATATTCAAAATTTGCACCACATTTTCACGATTTTTCCATGTAGATCTGCTATTTTTTCAATAGCTAAAGTTTAACATAAGATCGAAATCCTTCTAAAATGGAACACAAAACCCATATAGAAATAAAGAGATAACCAGTAAGACGCCCTGAGGGCGAGAAGCACACATCTGCCTGTGTGACGGCAGACTGCTGGGCGAGCACTGGCACTTTGGCATGGGGGGGTCAGATCAACATATGGAATGAATTTTGTACTGGCCATATATGGAGCGTACAGGGTTTGATGAGGTCAGATCAACATATGGAATGTCAGAACAGGAAAGGACGGGTGGGGAGGGATCAACATAATGGAATGTCAGAACAGGTAAGCTCCATATATTGATCTCATATAATATAATATATATTTTAATTGAATTGATCTCGTATAATAATGAGATCTAAGGGTTTGAGGTCAGATGTAGAGTTGCTGGCCGGCTCCATATATGCAGATCTAGGTGATGATCCAGTCTTCTCCATATATGCAGATCTAGGTGATGATCCAGTCTTCTCCATGTAGGCTATCCAGGGTTTGATGAGGTCAGTGTCGTGATCTTCATATATGGAGATGGCCATATATGGTGGGGTGACGTCACGTGTCACGAGGTGTGATGTCACAAGGCGTTATGTCACGAGGCATGACCATATATGGAAGCGTGATGTCACGAGGCGTGACCATATATGGAGGCATGATGTCACGAGGCGTGACCATATATGGAGGCGTGATGTCACGAGGCGTGAGCCGCGTGACCATAATGGAAGCGTGATGCCACGAGGCGTGACCATTATATGAATGGAACCCGACCAATTGACGGGTCACGGTAGATGCAGGTTTTCATCGTAAATAATAAAACACGGTAAATGTCTTATCTGCACAACAAAGAATGAATACAGATATTTATATATATCGAGACTAGGGAAATAAGCTACAACTTCCAGTGACTCTGACTCAGTGGCGTGCACAGATAGACACTAGGGGTGCTAGAGCACCCCCTGCCCTTTTTGGCAATGTGCTCTTTAAAAAAGAAAGAAGAAAAAAAAAGTTCTTAATTCTTAATTTGTAGTGTGTGGACCATGCGGTGACATTGATCAAATCTTGATAAAAAACGCTTCTACTATATTATTTAGGCCCCCACAATCTAAAGCTATGTTTCTATGTCAGTGGTTCTTCGATAAATAAATAAAATAGCAGACCTATTTTTCAATAGCTAAAGCACCAAAATGCGCTGCACAAGCTGCCCTTTTTTTCACTTGAGCACCTGCCCCTCTAAATGTCTGTGCACGCCACTGCTCTGACTGCTAAAGTGTCACTGTGCGCCCACTGCGCCGTGCTGCGGAGTGTCCCTTTAAGAATGTAAGGTGGGTGAGCCCTGTTTCCCCCGGACTGACGCGCGGCGGCTGCCTGCTATGCCAAACATAAATTTAGCAACGTGTTTGCGGCGGCGGGGGCAACAACATATCTGGAAGCGGCCGTGAAGTGTCATGTCATGTCGTCTCAGGAGGCATTCTTTTATAGTTATAACCCCCCCCCCCCTCACTCCCTCCCTCGTTTCTTTGCAATAAGGGGTTGAGACGCGCGGCGGCACAGCCAGAATAGCAGAACCTGCTTTGCTTCTTGTCGTCCCCCCGTGTGTGTGTGTGTGTGTGTGTGACTGACTGGGACTGGAACATTTGTTCCGTTCTGTAGCATCGAGGACGGTGTGGTGACAAACTACCGGAGATGACACGACCTCTGTTCTCCTTCTGGACCGCGGCTGGACTTGCTCTTCTCGCTGTCTGTGTGAAGGTAGGCGCGTTTTTCTTCTATATACAGTAAACGTCGCAATTATCCCTTATTGTCAGCAGCAAGCAGCCTGTGGCTATTCTAACTCACACTCACACGCTCTCTGCACACCTATAACCTATTCTAACTCACACTCACACGCTCTCTCCACACCTATAACCTAAGAGGACACAGCAGAATTCATTCAGGTTGCGAGACTTATAAATTAAACTATATTACCGTAAAATACCCAACCACTGCATGTGTTATTCTGTGTTTAATTCTGTTTAGGTGGAAAGAATCCTACCACCTGTTGCTCTCAAATGAGGTTATTATCCTTTGTCTGTACACTACAGTGACATGATGACACAATGATTGACGATTGTTTGCTCTTTATTGTAGGCCAGCCCAACACACACACGTACAGTATAAGATGGATAAGATAACCCTTTGTTGATACAGTATAGTAGTGTGTGTACAATGCAGGTGTCTACACCAAACTGCCGTATAAAGCGTGAAAACATAGAGGGATTAAAAAGAAAAAGTCTGACATTTTGCACTTGGTCTGACTCTGACTCTATCAATAAATATTGGAAAGTGTAATCGACAGTATAGCCTATCAGATGCGCATGTAGTTCAACAGGATTATTGCACAGACTGTGAGGATTATGTGGTCAAGAGAGCAACAGAGTTGGAGCGGGTCCCATGCAGGCAAGGCAGGATGATGATGGACAAGAGGCTGGGGGGGAGATGAACTTGAAGTGGCTTACAGAGGCTGCTGATTTAGTTAATTAACAGTGTGTGTGTCACAGAAACGGGGTTAGGCTATTTCAGGAGTTTTCAGTTTCTGTCCGGCTTGCATTGGATACTCCCCATTCCCCAACTTAACCGTGATACTGGGAAATACAAGACTTGTTGTGTTGTGGGTCACCCTTTCAGAGGTCACGGCCGGGTATTTATTGGTTATATGGTAAATGGTGCATTTATATAGCGCCTTTATCCAAGGCGCTTTACAAAGATTGTGCATTACATTCACCCATTCATACACCGATGGCAGCGGAAACCATGCAAGGCACCAACTAGCACATCGGAAGCAATTAGGGGTTCAGTGTCTTGCTCAAGGACACTTCGACAGTAACTCTGGGGGAGCCCAGGTTCGAACTGGCAACCTTACGGTTACCATCCAGGCACTCTACCCCTGAGCCACCGCCACCGCCGTTATATAAATTGGGTTATTTTTTCCAAAATGTAAAGAAAAAAAGTTGTGAACATGCACTGGTCATTATGACACTTAAATGTATAGGGCCTATCCTTCAACTTCTTGTTTATGCCCCAATGACTCGATGTAGAGGTTTTGTAGCAATTGTAGAAATTAGTCCTTAATTGTCGAATGTATAATGATCATGTGTACTTTCTTTAACATTTTTTTTTTAACATTTTGGACAAAATAGCCAATTTTACATTGAGGTGCGCAGATGTCGACCTATCCTGTAATTCCTGTTACCTTCCCAAGTTGTCGAAAACCCCCTCGAACAACCAGTCCCCACACACACACACACACACACACACGCACGCACGCACGCACGCACGCGTGCGCGCGCGCGCGTGCGCGTGCACGCGCAAAGCATTTGGTATTTGCAAGTACTGGGCTGTAACAATGAGACAGGGACACTGCCAGAGTTTTTAAATGACCAGGACAGGTGCTAATGGAACTTCAAGGTGATCTTGTCATCAATGCTCTAATCAGTGTTTGTCAGTCGCAGAGACATGCTCCCTAGGTTTTGTAGCTCTGGCTGCCACTTCTAGTTCGTTTACACCCACGGTTCAGACGTGCAAGGAAGGAATATGAAAGATTAAGCACCGGACGGTGCAAATATTGATACCTGAGACGGGTTTTAGCGGAAACCTTCCATGAATGTTGTTGTAGGAACACTGTTTTTACGACACAACGTGCGAGCGTGCGTGTGCGGAATACTGAGAGGGAGATGCACACACAGTAACAGAAGACACAAGAGGAAGCATTATGTATAGGACTTTATCCCATAGCAGTGTGAACCCGTGACCAATCTCCCGTTGATATATGACTTTTACCCCCAAACCTTGATTTTCTATGCGAGGTAGAAATTACCCCAGGACCCGGGTCATCACCCCCTCCTGTGAAACACTGTAGAACAGTCACAATTCTTCTGAAGAGTATTAGAGAGAGCAGTCATATGGTCAGTGAGTCAGTCCCATGGTTCAGATGTTTGGAACATGCCGCTGGCATCCACAGTGGTGTGTGGCTTTAATTCCCGCACAGGCCAATATGTTAACTGAAAGTTGTGTCTGATGAAAGTGCCTCGTAAATGACTGTACTTATCTTGATTAGCCCGTTTCATTTCCAAGACTTTTCTTTTCAAAAGACAGGCATGTGTACAGAGCAGCACAGTCAGATACACATGTGCACAAGCTCAGTTTTTCACTCTCTCTTTCTAGCCCACAGGCATGCTCTCTCTCTCTCGCAAGCGCGTACACACGCAGTTGAACACACACACGCACACACACAAGGCTTCTGGTTTTCTACTTTTTTTTTTAAAGATTTGTTTTTGGCTTTTCTGCCTTTTATTGATAGTATCAAGTGAAGATGGACAGGAAAGAGAGGGGGAGAGAGAGAGAAGGAGCGAGACATGCAGCAAAGGTCGTCATGAACGGGAGTTGAACACGCAACGCGTTGTCAGGCCAAAGCATATTATGTGGCATGCGCCTGGACCACTTGGCCAGGGGGCGCCCCTTTCTATAATTTCTAATGGTTCGATTGCTTCCGCCTCTCTGTAAAATTGAATGATTGAATCAGATCTCTCTTTCTTGGCTTAGCTCAAATAAGTGACCAGCAGCACATGATTGACACAGAGGACAGAGAACCACTTTCCCCCCCGGCTGTGCAACAAATGGGCCCCTTGAGTCGGCACTGGACATTTACCGTCTGTCTTTCTTGGACACAAACACAAAATGCACGCACGCACGCACACACACACACACACACACACAAGCATGCAGGCACTCACGCGCACAAACACACACACAAAATTGACCCAACTAGAGGAGCTATGCTTCAGATAGCCGGGGAACAAAATCTGCAGGCTCCTTGGATCTTTGCGACGCAAGAGCATTTCTCTGCCTTGTGTCCATTGTTATCCATGGTTGTTCTTTAGAACAGTGGTTCTCAAAGTGGGCTCCGGGGTCCTTGTGTCCATTGTTATCCATGGTTGTTCTTTATAACAGTGGTTCTCAAAGTGGGCTCCGGGGTCCTTGAGGGAGCTAAATGATAGTTAGGAACCAAATGGGTCTGTAACCCAGAGAGTGTACAAATGGACCCGTTTGTCCATGTGGTTCCATTTGTAGTACTGATTGATTGAGTAACTATTTTGCAATGATACACATTGGCGTCCCAGAGATAGAAATGCCATTAAATGGGTGTCCGCGGCATAGATTAATGCATGTCAGTCAAACTGGCGGCCCTTGAAATGAAAATGGTCCGCGGGGCTAATGAGTGTCATTTCGGGGCTCCTTGACATGAAAAGGTTTTAGAGCCACTGCTTAACATCTGTTTGCTCTCGCTCCGCCAGACCGTTCACTTTGTGTGTGAGTGGGACGGGATGCTCCTTTTGAACCAGTTGATGTTTTAGGGAGGCTGTGCGCAGCTCTCCAGCAGAGGAGGCTGCACCCTCAAAAGGCATTTAGATCAAAAGATGTGCTTTGTTTTGTGCCATCAGCTTTGATTATGGACAGTTTTGAGTGACCAGGGTCTCACTTGTGACAGTGCACAGTACACCCCTCGCCGTTTATTTCCCCAACTGTGATTTGATATAAATTAGGTTACTAGAATTGTATGAGCTTTGAGTACACTGAGGTATATAATCAGGATGGATGGAGAAGGGGTGAGTGGACGAGGGGTCAAGTAGGGTCGCGGTACGCAAATACTCCCCAAGTGAGCGTTTTTTCGCCAGCGACTTCCCCCACGTTCGGATACTCAGACCCGCCCCCCCACCCCGCTTGTTTGATCGGAAAGACCTCAGACGACCCAATTAGCTTCCACAAGCGTCTTTGTTGTGGAATGGGAAGTGAATTAACTTTGATAGGAAAAGTCGGTCCCACTCGAGTCGAGAGGGGGCGAAAGAGAAGGGTCTTCAGAGAACATCTGGCCAGTGATGGATGGATGGAGCCAATTCTTGGAGTGCGTTAACAAGAGCGAGTGTTTTCAGTTACACTGCTACAACTCTCATACTCGTCTCATTGTTCCCATCTGGCGCTGATCGTGTGTGTGTGTGTGTGTGTGTGTGTGTTGTGTGTACAATGCTGCATTTGTCTGTGTCATGTGCATAGTATATTGATCGATCGAGCTATATATTGTTGCTGTTGGGAAGATCTATGTGTTTTCATAAAGTAATGCTATTGGTCATCCTATAAGTAAGGCTTGCCGAGTCATGAGGCCCATAGGGCAGGAGCCTATCTCCTGTTTCTGTAGCGTGAGGCAGCTTGATGTACAAGTACACCCCCTGGACATGACGCTAGTATGTCGTCGCCAATCCAACCCTTGATGCTGAGTGTCAAGCAGGGAGGCACTGAGTCTTTGGTATGACCCGGGCCGGGGGTCGAACACCGACCTCGCAGTCTCAGGGTGGACACTGAGCTGGTCATCCCCTTTATGTACACACTCTCCATCAGTTGCGGACCACCTGGAACCCCCTCAAGGACCACTCAAGGACCACTGGTGGTCCCCGGACCACCCCCAATCAACATTCACCAAATTTTGTTTGATGTCAACATATCCCGATAGAAGTGTTTGACTCTAACCTGACGCCCATATCCGAATCCACGGCAGATGATTTACCCAGCCAAAGGTTTGTTAAAGGATACTCGGTGGTGACAATTTCACTCTCGCTATCACCTGAGAAATTACTAGCTTGAATCAATGAATACGTAAATGTGGGCATAGCCACCATTTGCAAATACTAAGATGGCAGAGCTGCAAGTGCCCATGCCGGGATAGTATCATGGCGGGGTCAATTGACTTTCTGCTATCTTAATATTCTGCAAGTGGTGCTGTGTTATAGATGGAACATTCTTGAGTTCGATGGGCATTTCCACATTGTCTGCAAACCCAGTGATGACTGACACTTTTTCCTAGTATAGGGCGGCAGACAAATGGAAGCTGACAGACTCAAATGCTTTTGTCATTACCTCACATTTTCAGCTCACATCAGGAACCGATGAATCTAGCTGAGCCACGTGAAAATCGGAAGGATGCAGAAATGGGGCTGGACGGACCCAAGCCTCACCGTCCTCCTCCTCCAAACGCCGTGGAACCCGATAGCGTTGTTTGCCTCGCCACAGTTTGATGCTGAGTGCTAATAACATGGCGTGACAGAGTGCCCAAAATGACTCCATGCCAGTAAATGGCACTGCTGCGCTGCTCAGTGGAATCATGCGCCGGCACTGCGCCAAACTGTAAGCAAAGGGGCATGTTGTTCAGAGCAAGACCCATAATGAGCTTTTGTGTGAGTGTGCGTGTGATTGAAATACAAACGGGTGTGTTTCATAGTGCCGCACTGTGTAGAACGACACCCCCCCCCCCCCCACTTGATCTGAGTTACTTTGGCATTTACATGACATTGATAAGGTACCAGTGTTGATTTCGTCAACTAATACTATGACAAAAAAATGTTCGTCGACTACCTTTTTTCACTGAGACTAAATATATAACTAGACTAAAGTGTGATGTGATCCAGTATAAGTAATTTTACACTTGGTTGCATACTGAAAATAGCACATCTACAAGCTCACAACGAGCTTGTAGATCTGCTATTTTCAGCAAGTGTAAAATCAGTCATCACATTCCAGAATTTCCAGGTGACTCAAACTAAATGAAAACCATTCAAGAGACTGACTATAAAAACTCAAATCAACACTGAAGTAGCACCAGCAGAGGGCACTGCAACAACAGAGGGGGTGCTGGCTTCTTGCCCCCTGGACAGACAGTCCCTGCCTGTGGCTCTCACACCCCGTCACTGAGGGCTCTATCTCCCATTGTGATTCTGCAGGTGGCTGGCCCTCTTAGTTCCTCCCTTTCAATGTACTTGCTCCCCTCATCATGAGGTTTATTTGTTGGTCCCCGGGCCAGCCGAGCTTGAAAGCCGAGCCTCCTGGCATCCAGTTCCTCTGATGAAAACATCTTGGAGCCGTCGTTTGTGTTGCGAGAGAGCCCCCGCGTCCTCCTCCCCCCCCACCCACCACCCCCCATCAGCATGATTGAGTGTTGTCGTTTTATCCCGTTGTGTGTTCCTGGACTCCATTCCGTATTGTTTTTAATTCATTTCTTTATGCGGCGGTGGCCCCTTGGTGCATCATCTGGCTTCCACATTTATTGTTTTTTTTTGCACACAGCTCCAAAGCCATGGATCTGGCTCTGGCTTTGACAGTGTGTATAACCGGGTTCTGTCTGTGCTTTAGCTCAGGGATGGGCAACTTTGACCATGGAGAGAGAGGGCCACTATATAGTTCCACACTCACTCCCAGAGGGCCATATTGCATATTACTGTCGTAGCAAAAATAGCCCATCTACAACCTCAAAACTTGAGCTTGTAGTATCAGCAATTCTTTTGCTATTTGACTTGAAAACCTGAATAATTTTTTGCTATTTTTGAATTGGAATCCTGACAAGTAAAATCTTTATTTACTTTACATTTTATGAACTAAATACAAATACATTGGACATGAAAAAAAAAAAAAACATTTTAATACTATTCATTAAGCTATACTCATTTAGACTGAGGTAATTAAAGTGGGTCATGTTTGCATGTTTGGAATTGTAACAGCTGAAATCAATAATATCATCAGTATTCTGATATTAACCTGCTGCCCACATAAAGTGAAGGTGCAGGGGGCCGCATGTGG
Organism: Protomyctophum parallelum; assembly: GCF_964188405.1. Lineage (NCBI taxonomy): Eukaryota > Metazoa > Chordata > Actinopteri > Myctophiformes > Myctophidae > Protomyctophum > Protomyctophum parallelum. The sequence continues at coordinate 37,888,147 of NC_139716.1, forward strand.
CCCCCCAGGCCGCCCGTTGCCCATATGCTTTTTAGCATGACCTTCGGGTCCGTCCCAGCCAGGGCATGAGCAACAGCAACCATGGGGAGTAGTATAGCTAACGAGAGGGAACCACGGCAGCAACTGGGCCGACTCCTGAAGCCTAATTAGAGGGGAGAGCAGGTAGAATGTGAGCAGAATGTGAGTGTCTTTGTGAAACGTTATCAGTGAGGTTCGTCAGGAGGGAGGTACTGTAGTAGGAGCCAAGTCAGACAGGCACTTAGGAGAGAGGCAGCGAGGGATGAAAGAAGGGAGACGGGGGCAGGAGGAAGGTCATCAGGAAGAGGGTTTGGGCGGGGGGGAGGATACGGAGCTTGAAACAAGGGAGGGAAGGGAGAGAAGTGGGGCATCTGACGAAATGCCTCTCACGAAGATAGTTATTCGCAAACCTTTTTTGGTAATTGTTGAGTCAAGTTACAGGACTAGAGTTAAGTGAAGTTACAGGACTAAGAGAGATGAAGGTGTCACTGTTGGGAAACGCGAGGTGACAATGACAAGGCATTCGGTGAGCAATGTGTCAATAATATGGAATGGAATAGAGCATGGCCCATGCCAGAGTTTTGTGGGAATCCTAGAACACCGATTACCATTGTAAAAGTTTTAAATATTACATTTCAAAATCGTAGATTAGATCGTTTCTCTTTGAGAACATCTAACTTATAATCAAAACAATATTAACTAACAAATCATTTTTGACAGTTAAAAAAATTTACACAAATTCTGAACTTTATTATATATATTTTAACAAGCTCACAAAATGTCACGTTGCGATCTTGAAGATCTATTTTTGAAAACTTTTGAAAGATTTCACCTATAACAACATTGCAAAACAGGATACATTCGCTACATAATATTGCCGATACCGATTTTGTCAAAAAGTCAAATGATCTCCTGTTTGCCAATATGTCAGTCTTAGCAGAGATATCGGTCTGCCTCTAGAAAAGAAGCACGAGTCAAAGTAAACTTATGAGCAGGAAAGTCCAGCCCTGCACCACATGTGGTACAATGGTAGTTGGGAGTAGAATAAACTTGAGTACAATGGGAACTCTTTATTGCTCCCCGGGGGTATGACATAGTCGACTCATCCATAAGCACAGAAAACTGCGTCATATACAGTAGAAAAAAGTGTTCAATGCGCAGAGAGACACAAACTGAAGGAAGCGATCACTCACACCACATTAGAGCCATTCAGTAGGCCAGGGACATGAAGGAAGAGGGCTATTTGGATTTGGACATAACCACTTAATCTCTACTGCCGAATAGCGAAGCTATAGACCATCTACCAGCTCACAACGCATCGTCTTGCAATGCGTTGCAAGTGATCTTTAAAATATATATATATATATATTTTGTGCTTTTCCTGCCTTTATTTGATAGTGTACTGTACAGTAAGAGATGGAGAGTGACACACACAGACGTCTGGGCCATTAAGCAATCTTCTTCTGATACATACTAGTTCATATTTTAGACAACAGTTCCATTAGAAGAGAAGTTCAGAAAAGGTCACTGTACAGTTAGCAGAATAAAATGTGAGCTTTGTGTAACGTTTGCACGCATGGTCAATATAAATGAAGCCTGAGTTGGCCGCCACCCTAACTTACCTACTACTTGATGACCAAAACAAGTCCTATGTCTTTGCTTTTACTATCCTTGTGGGAGAGACGTCCTTGGGGACCAACAACAGATATCCTCATTGGTCCTGACAAAGGCAGCAAAACAACGCACACACACACACACACACACACACACACACACACACACACACACACACACACACACACACACACACACACACACACACACACACACACACACGCACACATAGGATGTGCCAAAGGGAGAAGGAAATTGATGGAGTGAGAGGAGATGAGAGTTGTACGGGACATGCACAGAGAATAGAGGCTGAGCAGATGTCATAATTGTGAGTGAGGTTACCGCCGTGAATGATCAAACGGAAATGTGAATGCGTTATAGCAGCAACGTGGAGGTCCAGCATTTCTGGAGGAAAGAACAGGGGAAGGCTGTGTGTTTCTGAACGGTCAGCGGAGCTATACGTCCCATAGCCTGAAGGGATGCGAGCATCGCATCCCTTCAGGCTATGGGACGTAGCTCCGCTAAGTGAGAGACAGTCGGCCAGCAAAGTGTGTTTGCTACTACATGGCTTATTTCTAATATGATGTTTTCAGATGCATATTTTAGCCGTGCTGATTTACATTTAAAATGATAATACACTGTGAAAGTGTTTCTTGTCTCCCAAACATCATTAAAATAAGATCTGGTTGCAAAAGGGTTGAAGTGGCCCTTTTAAGGTCTCGGGACGGAAGGTATCTGTCAGAGTCTCAGAGAGGAGGCCTGCAAGCGTGTGAGAGAGAGAGAGAGACAGACGTACAGGCAGAAAGTGATGGAGCTTTAGCAGGGAGCGTGTCTGCGGTGCTGCTCCCCCGACAGGGTCTCCACGCCTGGCCGCGGTCAATGTTTGCGTCGCTAATGATACATCCTGTGGTTCTTCTGACGACTGCACGGATCCTCCACTGCCCTTGGCCCACATGTGCTCTGGGTAAACAGTCCTGTCCCGCAACTGCCTCAGCCAAGCACTATACAGACTATTGCTATACAACCAGTCTGTTATTTGCGCTCCTACAGTACGCGTGCTTATTTGAAAGGGCATTTCTAGTGTACACCGTTGAACGTGTGTAGCCGACATACACGACACATTACACAAATGGATGAATGCAACGTAATTGTCAATTGGATCCATTATACATGTAGATTTTCTTAACCTATTCTGAACGGGAACCCATTTTGGTGTTAGCATCGTGTTATGCTTTAGCTATTGAAAAATAGCAGATCTACAAGCTCATAGCGCGCCACCGAGTGGCACGCTACGAGCTTGTAGGTCTGCTATTTTTGAAAAATCGAAGAGCGACTGACATAGACATTTTTTTTAATCTGATCTCAGGTCAGAATGGAAAACTGTCAGCATGTCGAAGACATTTTTAGAATCTGATCTCGGGTCAGAATGGGTTAAAGAACATGAAGTGGAAAGTAGAAAGTTGGCATAAACAGACTGATACTCCCACTCAGGTGTGTAGTGTACATTCTACACTTGGCACAGGGCTGCAAGACCAGCCCTAGGCATGTGCCTTGGCTTGCATTACACCCTGGGAGGAGGTTGTTACGTTTAAGGTGGAAACGTTTCCATCCAGTGTACTGTATGTGCTGGCAGAGTCGCTGTCATTGGAGTGAAGTCGACTATACTAACTATTATGTAAAAAAAAAATACACATAAAAAATACACATATATATATATATATATTTTTTTTAATAATAGTTGTATTTAAAAACTGTACATTGGTGACTATAACTATAATCTAGCTGATCTTGAGGCCTACAAAAACGTGAAAAAAACTAAACTTTTTTTTCTTATCAACTAGTCAACTATAGTACCAACAATGTCGACTAGTGGATTTACTAGTCGACTAGTTGAATTGTTGACTAGTTGCTTAAAGCCCTATTTAGGCCCACTGTACACCGCTAACCTCGGGTTTATCAACTAAAGTACTAAACCAAACCTGTGGTATTTCACTAGATTTGTTTGTTGGGATATGTACAGTATTAAAGCTTGGGCACAACTTTATGCCCGTTTCTGTTCCTTATTAGGATACCTATCTACAGTAGTTCATCTCTCTTTGATTGCCGGCATTGGAATTTCAACTCCACAGTTGAAGCATAACATAATGGCGGCCGTGGCTCGGGAGGTAGAGCGGTCGCGTGGTATTTGGAAGGTTTAATCCCCGGTTCGATCTCCCCCTGTGGTATACTGTCAAAGTGTTCTTGAGCAAGACACTTACTTCTGCTGCCACCTGATGAGCATGTTGGTATCCTGCATGGTTTCCTCCACCATCAGTGTTTGTGTGAGTGGATAATGCACAGCGTGAAGCATTGTGGATAAAGGTGGTACTGTATAAATGCACCAATTTGCCATTTCCAAAATGGGGACACAAGATTGAAAATGCCTAAATACCATTGAACGGGCTGAGGTGTGTGTTAGCATGTGTCTGCATCTTGTGACCGTGTGTGTGTGTGTGTGTGTGTGAGTGAGTGTGAGTGACCATGGGAGCAGAGGTCTCCTCTGCTTTCTCATTCCCAGGCAGCTCACAGGGATTACCTACACACATTACACACACACACACACACACACACACACACACACACACACACACACACACACACACACACGGGGGTGAGCACTGACAGAGTACAGATGTAGCGGCCGGTGAACTGGCCCTGTAAAGAGACTGAGGCCTCTCCTCAGAGGAAGCCGCTGCCTGGGAAATTTGTGTGGCTTCATATACACATAATGTGCATGTACAGTACACACACATGTGTGCTCGTGCGTGTGCGTGTGCGTGTGTGTGTGTGTGTGTGTGTGTGTGTGCGCGCGGCCCAGGTAGCAAGCTGTGGGAAGCAGACATGCAGCTTTATGAAGCCTATGAGCAGTGATGATCTCAGGACATCTGTCACACTGAAGCCATGTGTTAGAGACATATTTTTAGCGTGATGATTACGTTTTAAAATGAGTAATACACTGTCATCTTGAATGAGATTTAAAAACGGAGTAATCAGAAGCAGCGTTGTATGGACGGACGCGCAGCAATGGGAATCAAACGGGTGAATGAAATCAAGATTCATTTCTATTCAGTCAGTTCCAGTCGACGAGACGCAGCACTGATACCAAAGTGAACTTGGACATTTGCAAAAGATGTCCCTTTTTCCTGTGACTCGTCTCACAGCGTGCATGTTGTTTAAGAGCGTCTGCGGTTTTGACCTTTCTTGAAAATGATTACGGTCACTGCTGCCGCCGAAAGCCTTTGTCACTGTTTGGTGTCATTTTTGAAGTGCCACCGTGGAATTCTGTCCTGGCATAGCTCGCCGCGGTGACTTCATCCTCACTGGCACCTCTGTCTGTTTTCGATGTGAGAAATGCATAGCAGCATGCACGCACGCGCACATGCACGCACTGTACAGTGTATACACCCACCCACTGTACACACACTAACATGGAACTTTGCTACTTGCTTGCTTTAGTTTAATAGAATAGGCATCGTCGGGGCCCAGTTCCTATCATCACTCCTCACCTCTCCTTCTGTCTCACTGTTGACAGGTATTAGGTATACGTAACCTGAAAAATATTTGGCAACCATGACCTGGAACTTTACATTTGACATTTTAGCTTGTCACCCACCCTTCATCCCCTCCTCGCCTTCTCCTTCACCTCACTGGGACATAATTCCCTCCACAACAAGGCCTTTTGTTCCCTCCCTCGTGGTTTCGTCTCCCACCTCAACGTGACTGGCGGCCATAGCTGGAATAGCTGGGATTGTCGGTAGACCAGGTGGCCTGTGCAAAATTGTCTAGATTGTTTGGCAAGATATCGGAGTTAGCTTCGGATCAAACCTCAGATTGTTTTTTGGAGAGCTGTGCTCCAGGAACCTAGACTCAGTGGTTCATAATTTTTTTAGCTTGAGATCCAAAAGAGAAATTAGACGTTTACCCTGGACTCAATACTAGTGAAAATAGCAGATCGACAAGCTCACACCACATCGCTTCGCGCCACGTTGTGAGCTTGTGGACCTGCTTATTATCCCTGTATTTCTTAAACGTTTATTTAATTTATTCATGGAAATTATTTTGTCTTCTGATTATTATTATTTAATTTATGTAATTATAATAATAGCAAATGGGAATATTTACTAGTGGTCTGGATCCACATAGATTTAGTCGACTCAAATGTTATGATATTTAGTCGACTGAAACTAGACAGACTGACTAAAATGTGACTAAATTTGGAAGCCATTCAAGACTAAAGACTAAAACTAAAATCAAAATTTGCTGCCGAAAAAACAACACTGCATGGAACCACTGACCTAGAATCATTTGAGCTCAAGGATGATAGAGAAGTGGACCGACAGACGAGCCCCATGCATGCAGCGTGGTGCAGTCACAGGTGAGACCAGCTGCAGTATTCCATGCACCCTTATCAGCTTTACATGTTGCAGTGCCTGACAGGGTGCCTCAACGGCCCCTGAATCCACTGAGTGGTCTGAGAAGTGACACATGTCAAAACATATTACCAGTGTTTGATTTCCTCCACCGTCGACTGCCTTTTTCTTTTTCACTGACTAAAGCCAAATGGAAACTAAATGAAAACCAAGCTACGATGACTAAAACTAATACTAAATATATTGACAATTTTGTCAACAAATAACAACTAAAATGTTAGGAAGGGACGATAGTGGACCGGAGATCCAGTAGAACTCAAAGGCAGGTTATTTTATGCTTGGTTGCATGCTGAAAATCAACCATTACGACGGCATCAAGACGCAGAAATGTTGTTGACAAAAAACAACTGTAGATTTAGTCGACTAAAATCGCATGACCTTTTAAGTCATTTCACATGACTAAAATAGGACTAAAACTAAATACATTTTCATTCAAAAGACTAAAAAGGCCCGTTGCGTCAATGAAATATGCTGTGAACTAAAGTAAAGGAAATGACTTTTATATTTTGTATTTTATTACGAAAAAGGTTATGTCAACTATGAAATTACGATGGCTCAGTTGATATATTAGCTATACTTGGCATGTATATCTGCAGGGGTGGGAGTTATAGTGAGACCGAACATGCTGCTCAACATTTTGAGTCACCTGCCTGTTGGAGACTGTGCTTCTTATCGTCCATGGTGATGCACCTGGCTCTCTGTAGACGGTACGCCTCAGCATAGAGCTATGTATATAGCTCTGGTTCCCATGCTTGGAAAACTCAGGAGCCTTGATGGTGCCAAAGAAGGAATAGGAATGCACGTTACTTGCTTCACACTATTTTGGGGACTTTTTCTACAAATGATATCCCAGATTCATGTCATTCAGGGTAAAGACGAAGTTGTTTGGGTCCATTATCTGGAATCATTTTCAGAAATCAAAGCACTTGCAGCAAAATAATTCGCTGCACCCTGCACCCAAATGGGATCTCAGGATCCCCCAAAACCACGCTGTCCCCTGGTACAAAAAACTAAAAGAAAAGAAGAAAAAAAAAACACTGCCACTTAACATGGCCTCCTCCCTGGTTGCCTCCTATCTGATAACTGGCTAACATTCCAGGCCATTAGAGCCTCATCTACAGTAGAGAAGGCAGCCTGATATTTGTCTTTATGAAGAAAGAGGGAAGAATGGAGGAATCGTGGGGAAGGAATGAGAGATAAGCTTCCGAGACTTGTTTGATTGATGGAGAGAAAGAGGGACATGTTTACTGACCGTGTGTGTGTGCGTGCGTGTGCGTGCATGTGCGCACGTGTGTGTGTGTGTGTGTTTACTCAGCATGTGTGTTTCTTGCTCATAGCCTGAGACAGAGACAGAGAGAGAGAGTGCATAAACAGGTGAGAGAGACAGAGAGAGAGAGAGAGAGAGAGTGCATAAACAGGTGAGAGAGAAGGGGCAGGAGGAGGTTGTCGTTGAAAGAACGCCGTTTTAGTGTGAGAGATGTGCGTAAACTGACAGTGATTGGCACGAGGGCGCAGCAGGAATGCGCCTGGCTGCAGCTCCCCACGGGACAGGCACAAACCCCTCAGTCATTGCATGGAAAAGTAATCGTTACGGGCAAATCATTACATGATCACAGAGCGAGCAAGACACTATGCCAAATGGTACAACCCTGAAGGGGGAGGGGCGGGCAAAAAGTACTTGATTGTTTTGATTGTAAAAGCGTCAATCCTATCAATACTGCAATGTAGAACTATATACTTCGTTACAAGTGAAAGTCCAGAGTTCAAAATGTACAGCTACTTGAGTAAAAGTACAAAAGTATTGGCATCAAAATGTACTTAAAGTACCAAAAGTAAAAAGTATTCTCTCTATGCAGAATGTCCCATTTCTGGTTTTAAAATGTATACAAATATTTAGAAAATTAGCCGATCTACAAGCTCACAATGTGTCATCGTGACGCAGAGTAACTACAGTAGTAACTAACGTTTTTAAAATACATGTAGTGGAGCAAAAGTACAATATATTTGCCTCTGAAATGTAGGGGAGTAGAAGTAAAAGTACAGACAATTTGACATACCCAAGTAATGTACAAATACCTCAAAATTGTACTTAACCCATTTTGGGCGGGAACCCCTTTTGGTGTTTTAAGCATTACGTTATACTTTAGCTATTGAAAAATAGCAGATCTACAAGCTCAAGCTCGTAGCGCGCCACTCTGTGGCGCGCTACGAGCTTGAGCTTGTAGGTCTGCTATTTTTGAGAAATCGAAGAACGAAACATAGCTTTTTCAGAAAACTGTCAGGATGTAGAAGACATTTTTAGAATCTGATCTCAGGTCAGAAAGGGTTTAAGTACAGTACTTAAGTAAATGTACTTTTCCACCACTGCCAAATAGTACAGCCCTGACGGGGGAGGGGCGGGGACCAACGAAATGATGGTAATGAAGAGAGGGGAAAAACGCAGGAGAGCTATTTAAGGTAGTGCTTAAATAAGGAGGCCGACAATCCGCAGAACAGGAATTCTGTGCGTGCCGTGGCAATGACCGAACGATACACTCGCTAATTCATAACCAACTAGAAAAAGTGCCCCTCGGGGGAAACGGGTCTCCACCAGGCCAGGTCAGGTTGTGGCCTCCTGGTGGCGCTATAATAGGCCAATGTGAAAAGGGTGGGATATATTCCTCAGCCTAGTAGGAAAGTCTGTGAAAGATTTCACGTAAATTGCAAGCTGCGTTCATGATTTGAGGCTTTTTGTTTCAAAAGGGCCAATCCTGCAAACTTTGAAAGCCAATGTTAGCCAATTAGGATGGAATATGAAATATCAGACAGATCCGTCTGGAACACATGACTATAGAGATAGTGTGTAACGATTTGCGGGATTGTTGGACAGAATCTAGAGGAGTAATATAAAAAAAAATGTTTTTCAAAAGTCTGCCTCATTTTGGGGCAGAGGTTCATCGGTGCTGGAGATTAGCTGTACACAGACGGACGGACGGACACACAGACAGACGGAGTGCAAAACATACTCTCTCCCCATGCCTTCGGCCTGGTGGAGACAATAACTAATGCATAATACAGTAATAACAAACTATACAATGCGAATTTAAGCCCTAATCATTTTATCTTTGACATTAAAGTGATTTTAATAAAGTATTGCCAAGGTATGTCCCAGGCTCAAATTGCAAGAAAAAAAAACGAACAAAAAAAAACTGGTCACATCTCCTGCAGAATAAGACATCACGCTCACGTTTGCTCGGATTACTACAGTACATAAAATTCCCGAACGCCTCTCAAGATCTCTTGTGTTACAGCGCTGACGTTGCTTTCATCTGTTTCAACTTGGCAAAGTGTTGGAAGTAGTCCATATTAATAACCTGAGAGTGTTCATCAAATCACCATTGTCTAGTTGTCTTCTCCGGGGATGCACCCACACAGTTCTGACATAGTGTGTCAAACCATGTGGAACCGCACCTGATCTAATAACCATCATCACACGCCCAGGTCTGGATGGAGTTTGGGGTCACGTACCGTACCGCGTACAACCAGCCTTTTAGGATTCAGCTGGAGCTGTTGCATGCAGGTGCGACGGGCAGATACCTTGCCTTAAGGTACAGTGGAGGATGTGGGTTCATGTTCAGAAATGTGTGCCAAAACTACCCTCTCTCACCTGTGCAACCATGTGTGTCTGTAATGCAACCCAGGGAGATTCATGCACTGACACGCCACCAACCTTTGGACTGCTCCGACAAAGTGTGTGCTTGCGTTCGTCTGTGTTTGTGTGTGAGTGAGTGTGTGTGTTTATACACATACTGTGTAATTTGTCATTATCTCTACACATACACATTTACTTGTTGCAAGTATGTACGGAATGTGTTTTTTTTAAGATAATTATTTTGGCAATTACTATAACATGACAATGCACTCTCCAGTCAGCTAGTTGTACTACAGTAACATGACGACAACTTTTCATATTCTTTGATCATTTTATTCCCTTCCCAACATTTCAGATTCGCACGCGCACACACGCACGCACGCACGACTCATTGTTGCTCTGTATTTACACTACTTATGCACAATGGATGACACCTCCTTCATTGTCATCACTGCGTGGTGATGACAATTGCATGCTTACCAGCTAACTGGCTAACATCCCACTGAGCCCCATAGGGCCATCTGTAGCCTCTCCCTTTTCCTGGATCCATCATTCTTCAGCTCCCACAGGCTTCCTGCTCCTTGCAGGTCATCGTGTGTGTGTGTGTGTGTGTGTGTGTGTGTGTGTGTGTGTGTGTGTGTGTGTGTGTGTGTGTGTGTGTGTGTGTGTGTGTGTGTGTGTGTGTGTGTGTGTGTGTGTGTGTGTGTGTGTGTGTGTGTGTGTGTGTGTGTGTGTGTGTGTGTGTGTGTGTGTGTGTGTGTGTGTGTGTGTGTGTGTGTGTGTGTGTGTGTGTGTGTGTGTGTGTGTATTGTGTGCCTTTTTGAAGTGAGCGCGGTCATGATTTTGCCCCTTCTCTGGCGATGTCGTGCGGAGTGAAGGTGTGGACTTCTTTCACAGCTGGAGTAAAGCCACGCCAGGGCAGGATGATTTCCTGGGGAGGGAGAGAAGAAATAGTACAGTTACAGTATCGGTACAGTATAGTTTTCCTAGAAGTTAAGAGTATTCCTCACGTCAGTTTTGGTTCAGGGTGGTTGTTTTGTCTGTCCTGTCCCCATCCACGTTCTCCTCAGTGGGTTGTCCAATCCATCTGAACCAGTGTTGATTTTGTCGACTAAAACTATGACGAGAAATGTTTGTCGACTACCTTTTTCCACTGGCGAAAACTAAATGAAAATTAAGCTATGATGACTAAGACTAAATATACTGACAATTTCGTCAACAAATAAAAACTACACTAAAATGTTAGGAAGGGACTAGTGGATCCAGTGTAACTAATTTTACACTTGGTGAAAATAGCAGATCTACAAGCTCACAACGCGTCGTGAGCTTGTAGATCGGCTATTTTCAGCGTGTAAAATCAGTGTAAAATGTAAATGTAAAATCAGCCATTACGACGGCATCAAGGCCCGCCAAAATACATTTAGTTGACTAAATCAACTGTAGATTTAGTCGACTAAAATCGCATGGCATTTAGTCGACTAAAACTAGACTAACACTAAAACATTCCAGGTGACTAAAATCGCATGGCATTTAGTCGACTAAAACTAGACTAACACTAAAACATTCCAGGTGACTTTTTAAATGTGACTAAAACTAAATGAAGTTTCATTCCAAAGACTATGACTAAACTAAAATATAAATTTGCTGCCAAAAACAACACTTGGATGACATATCTCTCTCCCTCTGCCATTTACAGTACGTTGGCTCACGTGGCACACCCCCGTTATGGCAGAGCTTCAACGACCCCTCCCTGTATGCTGTCGTCCTCCATCTCAATCGCATTCTTAGTTTACGTAGTTTCGTTTATTTCGATCAATTCAACAGTGTAACATAAATCATTACCTAAAATATTCACATTATCTTATAGTTGATTGAAAAGGCATGCATGCATATATACATACACCATACACATAATATGTACACACATAGATCCATCACTTATCATGTCTGTATTTCTCCAAAAGCCACATCTTTTCTTAAATGGAATTAAATTATTGCACTGCTGGAACATTCCCTGGTAAACCATTCCATAGCTTTACTCCACTCCACTTCTCTGAGGACGCAATCTCTTGAAGTATTTGAGTTAGTTAATTGGATAATCCAAACCCGTTCGGAGATGTGACATAATACCCAAAGTATGTGCAGAGGTTGGGTTGTGTGGGCTGTTCAAAACGGTAACATGCATTGCATTTGTACAGCATACTATTGCTGAACATCTTAAAGTAGTATAGAGCGCTGAAGTCCTGACGTCACTCGCTCATCCTCGTTGAGTTTTTTCTCTATGGAGAATAACATGGGCTCATCTTAAAATCTTCTTATATAAGCATTGTGGTCCAAAAATAAACAAACATATGAGGACCCTCATATTTGATACAGTCTGTTTCTAGCGAAAATGTAACTAATTCAGCAGCAGTTCTTCTGAAAAAGAAAAAGTACATGAACCCGTGGACTTGGTACCCTCTACCGATATTGGCGTCAGACTTCGCTGCTCTATTGTAGCAACTATTGGCACCGTTAAGGTCATTGATTTTGATTTTCCAGCCAATCACAGTGTAGGATGACACACAGTCACACACCGTCATCACAATTTGCATCTTCACTTTTCTGTCTTCACTTTTCTGCCCTCACTTTTTGTACCCACTACTAAAATTATTAGTTACGGTTAAGTAGATTGATTGATCGGAAGGTGTTTCCAATTGTCTAATTGTGCTCCCAGACTTGTTGTAGTTTATAGTAGCATAACATGCTCAGCTGGCTCCAATTTAAACTTGAAACATCATCACATTCATGGTTCAAATATCTGCCGCTGTGTCAATCAGAGGAAGCTATGAGAACCTGGAGGGCTGTCAATGGAAGGAATTGTGACTAGAGATTATACATAGCCTTTGCGTCGCTTGCGGCTAGTTGTTTTTTCATGTTTTTGTGTGCTGAAACACAGAGGAGCATGTGTTGTTTTTTCTTTCCACAGCACACATCCATAGTTAGTTATAGTCCCAGGCCTTCACACCTCTTACACTTACAGGCTCTCTTGTTAGCGGGCTCAGCCTGTGATCATATAACTATCCTAGAACAATACCGTACATAAGCTTTGTTGACATGTGTGCCGTACCCCAGGTTTCTCTATACTTTCACAACGCGTTGTGTTGTGGCTTGTGGATTGGTTGATCGGTTGATTTACGCGAATGTTGATCCATTTTCACCTTAATGTTTGGCTATTATGATATGCCCAAGTATGGGGAGAGATGCTAGAATTCATTGGGTTTAGTATGGCTGGCTGGCAGCTCATATCTGCCCCCCCTCTTTTCTCACCAACTTTCTATTTGTGCATTTCGACTTACTGGCTGCCGCTGAGGGTTGGCGTATGGGAGCCCCAATGCAAGCCATTTTGGCACCGGGACCCTCACTGAACTTGCATGCCCCTGTTATCTGGATGACGCAAGTGGAGCTGGGAAGAGCAGCCACTTGTGTCTCATTAACATCGGTCGCACCCTGCTTGTCACAGCGCTGCTGTTTGCATGGCCTTTTTGGAGCTCATCTGTGATTTATACTGTGCCAGTTTTTATGTTCTACAGCCTCGGTCTGTTTTTTTGAGGGGCGCTCGCTACGCGCTAGCCCCTCCTATGCCCAATTGCCCATCTTTGTCTGTTTGTGTGAATTTTAGCGATGATTTGATTGGCTGATCACCAATGATTTGATTTGGCTGAGCAAAGTACATTGAGGATAAAAAGTGAGGTGCTGTGAATTGAAGACGCCAATTGTGATTGGCCACTTCACACAAATGTGATTTGAATCGGTTCGTGCACTGTAGATTTTATTGTATTTGACTGTATTTTTGTTTAGTTTTGTTCTTATTGTGATTCAAAGGGCATTCAGAGAGTTACTATAAGAATAAAGATGACTTACTAAGACTTAAGAGTAACAACGTACAGAGCCCACTAAGGTGGGTTTTTACTAAGTATAGGTGGTTAATATGGACTTCACATGTTTGGATGAATATAGGGATATAGTGTTACTGTGCATCAAAGTACAGGTCGGCATATATTTGGGTTTCTCACTTCTCAGGAATGTGTTTTTTGGGTAATTCCAGGGCTGGGTTCCAATCCTTCCGCATCCCTAGGCGGGTACAGCACAATCCCTGCTTTCCTTTCCCCTGTCCCTGCCCTGGCCCGGCCCGCAGAAACCCACCCAGCGTGGGAGAGCACGCTATAGTGTCTCTGTGTGAGAGAGCTGTGCAGAGCCAGAGAGAAAGATGTCGAAGTTGGGTGGGGGATTTTTTTCCATCATGGCCAATTGGCCTCTCCCGTCTCCCCCTCCCCCTCGCACACCTTTTCCTGTCCTTTTCCTTGCATCGACTTTAAAAAGCGGTGATATGGTGATATGTGATGCTTGGCCCCACCCTTACCTTAGCGGTGATATGGTGATATGTGATGCTTGGCCCCACCCTTACCTTAGCGGTGATATGGTGATATGTGATGCTTGGCCCCACCCTTACCTTAGCGGTGATATGGTGATATGTGATGCTTGGCCCCACCCTTACCTTAGCGGTGATATGGTGATATGTGATGCTTGGCCCCACCCTTACCTTAGCGGTGATATGGTGATATGTGATGCTTGGCCCCGCCCTTAAAGCGGTGATATGGTGATATGTGATGCTTGGCCCCGCCCTTAAAGCGGTGATATGGTGATATGTGATGCTTGGCCCCACCCTTAAAGCGGTGATATGGTGATATGTGATGCTTGGCCCCACCCTTACCTTAGCGGTGATATGGTGATATGTGATGCTTGGCCCCACCCTTAAAGCGTGATATGGTGATATGTGATGCTTGGCCCCACCCTTACCTTAGCGGTGATATGGTGATATGTGATGCTTGGCCCCACCCTTAAAGCGGTGATATGGTGATATGTGATGCTTGGCCCCACCCTTAAAGCGTGATATGGTGATATGTGATGCTTGGCCCCATCCTTAAAGCGTGATATGGTGATATGTGATGCTTGGCCCCACCCTTAAAGCGTGATATGGTGATATGTGATGCTTGGCCCCACCCTTAAAGCGTGATATGGTGATATGTGATGCTTGGCCCCACCCTTAAAGTGTGATATGGTGATATGTGATGCTTGGCCCCACCCTTAAAGCGTGATATGTGATGCTTGGCCCCACCCTTAAAGCGTGATATGGTGATATGTGATGCTTGGCCCCACCCTTAAAGCGTGATATGGTGATATGTGATGCTTGGCCCCACCCTTAAAGCGTGATATGGTGATATGTGATGCTTGGCCCCACCCTTAAAGCGGTGACATGTTGATATGTGATGCTTGGCCCCACCCTTAAAGCGTGATATGGTGATATGTGATGCTTGGCCCCACCCTTAAAGCGTGATATGGTGATATGTGATGCTTGGCTCACCCTTAAAGCGTGATATGGTGATATGTGATGCTTGGCCCCACCCTTAAAGCGGTGACATGGTGATATGTGATGCTTGGCCCCACCCTTAAAGCGTGATATGGTGATATGTGATGCTTGGCCCCACCCTTAAAGCGGTGACATGGTGATATGTGATGCTTGGCCCCACCCTTAAAGCGTGATATGGTGATATGTGATGCTTGGCCCCACCCTTAAAGCGGTGACATGGTGATATGTGATGCTTGGCCCCACCCTTAAAGCGTGATATGGTGATATGTGATGCTTGGCCCCACCCTTAAAGCGGTGATATGGTGATATGTGATGCTTGGGTGGTTCTTTCTATGTTTGGTTCCACTGCCATAGTTTGAATTGTGTCTGTGAAAAATGGCACTATACGGGATCTATTTTGTGGGTGTCGTTGAAGTCGTTCCGGCTCGGTTGAAATGCCTTCAGCGATCCTACAATGAACCTTGACACTTGATAATGCAATTATTATACATTGTATTATCATTATCATTATCATTATCATTATCATTATCATTATCATTATCATTATCATTATTATTATTATTATTAATTATAATAATACAAAGTCAAACACCTGTGTGTTACCGTCACATCACATGAACTTAATCATATATATTCTCACTCTCAGTTAGGTTGTTTTACTCTTTTACTCACATGTAAAACCGGGGCGCGGTTCTGCTGCTGACCCAGTGTCTCATCTGTCTGTCTCGTCTGCTGTTATTCTATGTGTTTTATGTCGTTTTAAGCAATCGCACCCCAATTATCTTTGTGGCAAAATGAAGTTTAACGTCGGCATGATACTGTGCCTGGCTGTGTGCCTTCTCAGTTGTTTAATCAGTGAAGTATGGAGTTTACACGGAAAAGTCGGCGTCCTCGCCTATACTCGCGATCAGCTGTTATCGCTCAGGCACCCAGACAAACCAGGAGACGCTGTTTTGGATTCACTGGACAAGTATCCACAACTTAAAAATACCGGGACGCGAAAATGGAATAAAGATAAGAAACGAGGATCAAGAGGAGGAGTGAGAGCCAGATTAAGGAGGCGCGGCAGCAGACATCCTCTGCCGGTAATAACTTTTTCAAATGTCCGCTCTTTGAGTAACAAAATGAATGAACTGGCCGCTAAAGCTAAATACGACAACGAATTCAGACAGAGCAACCTCATCTGCTTTACAGAGAGTTGGTTGAAGGAGGAGATGTCCGACCCAAATCTGCCAGGTTACACAATAATACGGGCTGACAGAGACACAAATACGTCACGTAAATCCATTGGTGGTGGCTTGTGTGTCTATGTTGACACACGTTGGGCTACCCAGTATACGGTCCGGGAACGCGTATGCACACATGACTATGAAATCCTGGTGGTCTCATTTCGTCCATTCTACCTCCCAAGAGAGTTTGGCCAGATTACAATTATACTGGCCTATGTACCTGGGCCGGATTTTGTGGGGGCTGCGGCCAGTATAGCAGAGTGCTACAACAACGCTCTGTCCCGCGCAGTTAACCAACCCGTTCTGCTGCTAGGGGACTTTAACTCTTGTGAACTGTCCGATCACCTGCCCACTCTACACCAGTACGTGGACTGTCCGACCCGCCTGGCACGCACCCTGGACAAGTGTTATGGCAACATACCAGACGCCTACAAATCCACCTGCAGGCCTGCCCTGGGGAAGTCTGACCATAATGTCATACACCTACTCCCACGATACAGGGCTAAACTGAGACGGGAAAAAACAGTGACCAAGGAAATAGTGACCTGGACAGAGGACTGTAAGGAGGAAATGAGATGCGAGTTGGAAACGACTGACTGGCTATTTCTTAACTCATGTGACACCCCTCACGAACTGATTGACACGTTTACATCCTATCTGTTGTTTAATGAAAGTAAAATCATGCGAACTAAATCTGTCAAAATATTCCCTAATAACAATTTATGGATGTCTAGTGATCTGAAGGGTTGCATTCGTGAGAAAAAACGTGCTTTTAAAAATGGTGATGTTGAGTTAGTCAGAGAAAAAAGATGTGAATTAAGATCTAAACTGAGACAAGCAAAAATAGATTACAAAGATAAAGTTGAGTATCAATACTTTTCAGGGAATGCCAAGAAAGCATGGGAAGGTTTAAATGTGATGATGGGCAGGGAAACTAAGCAAAAGCGTACCCCCCTGTCGCACCCCTCTCCATCTTTTGCTAATGATCTAAATATATTTTTCAGCCGTTTTGATAAGAATGACTTCAGTGCTGAGCGTGATAGTGTGTGTATGTCCATTCCAGAGTATGTCCCCATCACACTCAGTGAAAATGAAATTGTAGCTAGCCTTTCCTGTATTAAGCCCAACTCGGCCCCTGGGCCAGATGGCCTTAGAGGCAGAGTGTTGAAAGAAAATGTTCATGAACTTAAAGGTATTCTGTTGATGCTATTCCAGTATTTGCTTGACTCTCTAACAATGCCCAATTTATGGAAAATGTCATGTATTGTGCCTCTCCCCAAGAAGCCTGGAGCCACTGAACTAAAAGACTTCAGGCCCATTGCTCTTACTTCCATTTTGGGAAAATGTTTTGAAAGAGTTATAAGCAGACAAATCACAGCGATGGTTTCTAACAGATTAGATCATCTCCAATTTGCTTATAAAAGTCAGAGAGGAACTGATGATGCAACTATCAGCCTGCTTAACCCCCTGTCAAAGCATCTCCAAGTCCCCTCCCACTTTGCCAGGGTCCTTTTTATTGATTTTACCTCTGCTTTCAACAGCATGCAGATACACACCCTTCTGCAGAGACTCATTGACATAGGGGTAAATGGAGGTATTGTCCATCTTGTCAGAGACTTCCTCTCTGACCGTCCTCAACAGGTCCGTGTTAATGATACTCTGTCCGACATCACTGTGCTTAACACCGGTGCTCCACAGGGGACTATCTTATCCCCCTTACTTTTCTCCTTATATACAAATGAATTCCAGTTAGACCAGGATATGTTTCATTTGTTCAAATATGCGGATGATATGGCCCTGGTTGCCTTACTGAAGAAGGGGGACACAGTGGGGGAGGAAGCATACAGAGCACATGTGTTATCTCTTCAGAACTGGTGCGATAAAAGCTCCTTAGGGATCAATGTGACAAAAACAAAAGAACTTGTCATTCATGAAAAGGAACCTGTGCAGTCCATTACAATTGGTGGACAAATAGTGGAGGTAGTAGACACTTTTAAATACTTGGGCACATATATTGACAGCAAACTCAATTTCAGTGAAAATACTGACCAGATTTTTAAAACTTGTAACCAACGCCTCCACCTACTACGCAAGCTCAACTCCTTTAGAGTGAGCAAGCATATCATGCAAACAGTCTATAAAAACCTGATAGAGGGAATCTTGACTTTTAACATGACAATGTGGTTTGGCAATCTAAATGTCAAAGGAAGAAGCAAGCTGCAGCGAATAGTAAATCTAGCCTCAAAAATAATTGGGAAGAGACAGCAACATTTAGGCTGTATCTACAAGGAGGTACTTCGTAAGAAAGCTATCAAGATAGCAAACGACCCCTCTCATCCACTCCACAGCGAGTTCCAACTACTTCCCTCTGGTAGACGGTACAAAGTACCAAGAGCTAACCGTAACATTTTTAAAAATTCTTTCATACCAAATGCCATTAAGGCACTAAATGATACCATGTCTCGCTAGATTAGTTTGTTTTCCAATGTATCTGCCACTGTTGTCCTGCACTTTTTGCCATGAGAAAATAATTGTGTTAAGTGTTGTTGCTGTTGTTGTAATGTAACTGTTTGTTTTTTACTGTTTGAGACCGAAGACAAATTTCCACACGTGGACAATAAATGAAACTAACTAACTAACTAACTTTTAAAAACACTTATTGAAGCATGATGGATGTCTGCGCACTTCCGTGCGTCAGACAGGAGCCCCACAATTTATGGTGACCTGCGGCGTCACAAGTTTAATAGCAGGCCACCTATTCGATTTTGAGATATGTTGGAAGGTTTGTTCTATGTGTTGGCTGACATCAGTATAGGGTTATGTACGTGCACAGCTAATTTCACGAAACTCCTGCCAGGAGTGTTCAATCTTGTTTGGAACAAAAGCGTTGGACGGATGGACTAAGTGATTATAGCATAGCATCCTTAGAACCAGCCACTGTAAAGCAGTGGTTCCCAAAGTGGGGTCCGGGGACCCCCAGGGGTCCTTGAGGGAGTTACAGGGGTTCCCCATGCAGCTAAATGATATTTTGGAATGTACCATTCTGGGTCTGTAACTCAGAGAGTGTACAAATGGAACGGGTCCATTTGGTTCCATTTGTACACTCTCAGAGTTAAAATAACATTGAGTTTACAATATAAATTGGGAGATAGAAATGCCATTAAATGGGGGTAGACTAATGCATGTCAAACTGGGGGGGGGGGGGTCCTTGAAATTAAACGGGTTGAGAATTACTGCTAGAGTCGTAAAAATCTTCTCTTATGGGGGTCCCTGGCATGCATTTTCAAATGGGGGGTCCTCGGGCGTCAATTTTGGGGTACATTTACAGCCACTGCTGTAAAGAACTAGTTCCATCAGCGCTTCAGGTAGACTGAAGGTGTGTGACATGACAGTCCCCATCCTGTGGACAGCTGCATCCACAGAACATCCACAGAACATCCACAGAACATCCACAGAACATCCCACCTGTCTGGACACAGTGGGCCTGATTCATTAACGCGTTTCCGCTGATATATTGCCGTGACGCTGGCGGAAAGGCATTTACGTGGATTTCCCACATTAATTTGGAATTCATGGAAATGGCCGTGAACTTGACGCTGTCTTTGGTTGGTCGGAAATTCCGCTAAATGCTACGGGAGCTCTTTAGGTGGCGGAGAAATTTGCGGAAGCATACACTAGCGTATAGATTTATTCAGAAGGCTTTAGTCTTCATGCTGAATCAATAAATTGTTCCCAAATCTCAGATAAAATATGTAGGCATGTGTCCCCAACATATTGGTCGATCAGCACATAAAAAAACGATATATATATATATATAAAAGCCGAGTGCACTTGTATGCCTAAATGCATGCATTCTAGAGGCAAGTTAGCCTATAGAGTCCCATAAGGAAACTGCCCCTGCAAGCCCCGACACCTTTTTATTTATTTATTGGGATATTTCTATAGCATGCCATGCGCGATTGCGCTGCTCACTTGACAGCCTTCTCTAGGCTACTCGCAGTGCAACGCGTTGTGAGCTTGTAGATCGGCTCTCGCGGACTGCATGTTAAAAAACAAACTCACAATTATAATAAGAACATAGGCCTACACTTATCTGCATTTTGCACTGTACGAATCTAACGTTGTTTCGGTGTGTGTGTGTGTGTGGGGGGGGGCAGACAGCAGCGTGCTGCCGATCCGATTCACATTGGAAAATGAATAGGGCTAAGTAGCCCTATATAAAAAATAGAAGACCACATTTATAGCCTAATGAATGCAGCGTGTTTGAAAGTCGGCCAGTCATATCAGTTTTAAACCAGCTCACCTCCACTCGTGAACATGCGCATGACGGACAGAATTTATAATAATGTATATTGATATTGATCACATGGATGCCACACACAGAATAGTTTAACTCACTGGATAAACTCACTGGATTATAATTTCTTCAGACAAGAGGATCCCAGGCCTATAATATATTTACTTATGAATGTATGGGCTACTGTTCTTTATCGCGCAACAGTGTCGAGGGCCCATGCAGCCCCCCTCCCTCTCTCGTCTCTCTCTCTCTCGCTCTCTCTGAAAAGACGACTTTTGCATTGACATATCCGATATTTTAAATATCGGATATGTTTTACCTCTGCAAAGGTGTGAGTGAGCACCCGCCTTGGTCCCGAACTTAATTAAATAAATTATAATTATATTGCTTCAGCGGAGCACGCAACGTTGCAAGCTTGGATAGCAGTGACCGCGGCTGTGATCTCAGACAAACTGCTGTCTGCTGAGTCATGCTTGAAGCCTTTTATGGTATGAAATTGGGCGTGGATCAATGCAGATGAGGTTGTCGGTTGCTTTTCCGATCACTTTGCACCCGCTGCTTTCAGTATGACATACACCTGCGATACGCCAGCGCACCTGTGGTACACACCACTCTCTGAATAACACGTCATCTCAACGTAGCTTGATCGGACGGATAAATACGATATCTGTTTCCGTCACCGTTACACTCTGGCGCATTTCGTTTTTGAAGAATCAGGACCAGTACCTTTCCTCTGTCCTTTTGTTGACCCATACTTCCCTCCTTCCTGCCCACCTTACTCTTAACCCATTTAGGCCTGACGTCGAAATAAAAAAAGTCTTCTAAATCCTGACAGTTTTCTGAAATACCTATGTTTCTACTGTATATCAGTGGTGCTCAATATTTCATGTCAAGGACCCCCAAGAATTATATGCAATTGGCCGCCGATCTGAAAATATGTAGTTCCTATTCCAGGGACCTCCCCTGAAGCAAAGAAGCAAAGTTCGAAAGAAGTTTGCTCTGAAAGAATATATTCAAAGATTTGTGCCACATTTTCACGATTTTTCCAAAAACAAATAGCAGATCTACAAGCTTATAGCGCGGGTGCCGCGCTATGAGCTTGTAGGTCTGCTATTTTTCAACAGCTAAAGACACCAAAAAGGCGTTCCTGCCCAAAATGGGTTAAAGATTAATGGTTCACCTGCTAGAGGCATCACATTGACTGCATGGCACCAGGGCTCACCTAACAGTTGTCCATTTCCTACAAAAAAAAATGCCTCGAATCATTAACACGGCGTGCGATTTCCATGACATTATGCACACACACATTTCCACTTACTAGGCCCGAGGAAGAAATGCCACATCTGCCGGTTATAGCGCCACCATGAATCACATCCGTGAGAAGTGAGGGGCGCTCCTATCATCGTACATCATGACGTAAAGAGTGTAGGACAGAAATAACCCATTTGCTCGTCCACAATATGACGTAAATCCTCCATTCATTGTCAATAGGAGGTTAATGTTTGTGTAGGACAAAAATACAGATTTGCTCAGAAACATATGACGTAAATTCTCCATTCATTGTCGATGGGAATTTAATGTTTGTGTAGGACAAACATCTACACTAATTGTTAGCTAGCGCCCCTCAGAAATAGTGGCCGTCACAATGTACATTTGTCTTCAGGTATACATGTATTTTTGTCTTGAGATACAGTAGGATAGTGTAGATTAGAGACATCGGATTCAACTCATTCAATTCATGTGGCTTTAAGGAGCGGTCTGTGTGCAACTGGCTGAGCCACCTGGAGCCCCTCTGATGTTATCCCAAACGTTAAATGTAACCCTAGCTGTCATTGAAGTCAATTCACTTGAGGTCATGACCTTGCTCCATAGCGCTCGCTTTAATTTGACAGAAGTTTCAGATCATTAAAGCTGTTTTTAAAGGTTTGTTTAGCCCACTATGAGTCACTGTATACTTTAAATGCTGGCAATCCACTTGCAGGGAACTTGCTGACAGATCATGTCATGCACAGAAGCCAGCAGAGAAGCAAAAGACATTTGAATTAAACAAAAATAGGGTAAAGATTCCAACATATAAACTCCAGTATGCTTTGGAAAGTTGTTAGCAGCAACATAATGTAAACCATGACTCGTAGTCAATGGGAAAAAACATTCCACCATTAGTATGGTCTAATAAGCATACTGTACATTGACTGAGTACTGCGTATCTTGAGATACCTTCATGGATCTCTCTCCGTGTCACCTGGAGTGGATATCAGTCCCACATGGAACAGGAAGCCACAGAATGCAAAGCCATATCTATCACGAGTGCAGACCCAACAATGGAAGTCCGCTTGGACCACATTTAGAAGGTTTTGGTTGCAGAAGCAATTTTGGAGCTATCAGATTGAAACTCAAGATGCCCACAGCAGGTCACCTCTGTAAGGAATTCCTCTGTGCTTCATTGAAAGCCACTTTTCATAATGTAAGTGGAAGGACGAAGAAGCCTTTTCATTGTGGAGAAACATTATCTTTGTCACACTAGAGTTGAAGATGTCATTCTTTGGGCTTTTTGGTCTCAAATGTCCAATGCCATCTGTCCTCAGTATTTAAAAATGCCTTTGCTCCAGAAGCTACGAATGTCCTTCAGTAAACTACAAAGGCATTCCGGTCAGCTGCTTTTTTTCTTTCTTTTTCTTTTTTCATAAGAAATCTCCTATTATGTTTCTGAGAGTTATTAAGTCTGAGTGTAATACTACTCCATTAGATGTTCTGTTATAGGGGTAAAAGTCAAAACAAATTATCAGAGGAAAAACCACCCTGCATATCTCTATCGCAAAAAAGTCACACAAATATTTTAATATTTGATAGTTTTACGGCATGGCGCCTTTGGGGCAAGCCGTCTAGAACAGCCTTGTGTGTTTGTGTGTCCATTGCTAATCTCAAACCACTTGGCCGATCAGCGTCAAATTCCTTGTGCACTCTACAAGTAGCCCTTGTGTGTGTGCACGTGCACGTGCATGCAGTGAATTCCCAATCTCGGATCCCTCCATATTTGTGCAAGACTGCCATCAACATGATATCCGAGAACCACAGGGAAGCCACGCCGCTATTAAACCCTGTCTTGTTTTCACACTGTGGAGATCCTCCTTCTTCCCATGAAACTACATTGATATTATTTAGCTTTTGAGCTTTCCGCACGTTCAGACATTGTGGTTAAGACAACACCGGCAATACTGCGTGTTTCGTGCAATAGCCAATACTGTATCGGTGTGATTTGCACGACGACATGACATTTTCCCAAATGGTCGCTTCCTTGCAGGCGTTTTGGTGCGTGCAGTGCACAGCACGCCACTGAGATGCTCCACTGACACCGACGATGAACCTTGATTCAGTGCCAACAGCTGTGTATTAAAGGATGCTTACAAAGACCTCAACTTGTGCAGATTTCACCCTGCTGAAAGACTGCTTCCAACTGCTTGGCACCACAACCAGCCTCGTTGCCTGGTCTTGGGTTTCATACCACCTCTCTTTCACTGTGTGCAAATATCTCTCTTTATTTCTTTGTTTCTCAATGGAGAGGAATCGTCGTTGGTGGTTCCTGATGGAGTTGAGAGCTTTGCACGACTTACAGCTCAGTTCACTGTAGAAGCTAATTATATTTCTAGTTAAAATAAAAACAGACAGCTTTTCTACAGTTGCATAACAACAACTAGAGCCACATACAGGAAATTAAACATTTGGCTGTTGCACACACTCTCGCTCGCCAGAAACAAACTTGAGGTCACTTGGTGTCAATTGGATCAAATACATCTGGATCTAATCCACAGCTGACACTTCAGGACAACAATATCTCACTTAAGGTCAATTTATGCTTTGTACGCTTGGGATGACATAAGGCGACAAAGCATTTCAATTAGAGAACAGCCCCAGAGCAAGACAACTGGGTGTCTTTACTGTTAATCACCTTCAGTTCATACTGATATATTGAAATATTTGTGATAAGCTCACAATGTGTTGCAATGTGATGCCTTGTGAGCTGATGGATAAGCAAATTTCTGTATTCAAAAACAAACAAAAACTATATACCATAATTTCCCACTCTAAACAAAAGAAGCTTGTTGGCTACCGGACAAGGCCACTGAGCTGGTCGGCGAACAGTATACAGAGTAAAAGTAATGTCAAACACATGTGCAAAACCTAGATGATTTCAGTTTCATCAGCCTGGCAATAGGCCTATACGTCACACGATGTATTACAGGTATTGTTTGTTTCTGTTGATGTCTATGGTCCTTTCAGTCTTAGGCCTCACTCACACTGTTGCAACATGCATACAACATTTTGTCTTGTGTCTTGTCCGTGTTTAATGGCCACCCCCAATGCATTTCCAATGGAAGTCACATGGTTTGACAAAACATTTGTTTGATGGCTGTGTTGCCCCCCCCCCCCCCCCTAACAAAAAACAAAAAATAATTGTCAAACCATGTGACTTCCATTGGAAATGCATTGGGGACGGCCATTAAACACGGACAAGACACAAGACAAAATGTTGTATGCATGTTGCAACAGTGTGAGTGAGGCCTTAGTCAGTTGGCTGCTCTGGGAGCATTTGCATGCTCGGCTATGAAAGGCCAAGAGCATGGACGTTGTATAGGTATATAGGGTTTAATGACTCTCAGGTGTGCGCCCGTGTTTGTGCCCGGCGGTGCCCAACCCAGCTCCCTGCTGTGATGACCCCGGGCACTTTTCTCCAGCTGTGCAAACACAACCGCATCGCTCAGCACCGCTCAGCACACTGTCACGTTCAAGTGGTGCCAACAAGTCTAATTATTTGCCCTCGCCTTATATTTTCTTTCTTGCTGTGTATATATTTTAATTTTTTTCTCAGTAGCGCACATTCAGCCACCCTCCTTGGTACAGTACATATACAAGCTCAGCCACCCAGTTGAATCAGGCAGACAAGCCTACCATTGTGGGTTCTCTCTCACACTCTCTGTCTCTCTTTCTCGTGTGAATAATTATTCCCTCCTTGTCAGCTTAATTTCTCCCCCCTTTCACCTGGTTTTCTCCCCAACATTTCGGGGTGACGGCGGTATCCATTTGTTTGAAGGAGAAGCACCAAAGTCAATAGGGAGGAGGTGAATGCTTCATGAAGCCTAGAAGGTACGCAAAAAAATAATCATTTGAAGAGGCCAGCTCAGAGAAACATAAGCAACTAGTCAGTATGTTATGACCTCTTGTGACTTGTGAAGGAAACAGACCATGTTTCCTTCTACTTTTCCACCTGGTAACGCCATAATAACTTCTTATTGCAACACCCCTTTATAACTTGAACGTCTTGGCTGGGCACAGAAAACCATCTCACAGGTCACGTATGCTTCTGGTGTCAGTGGCTTCCAAACCGCAACCCAACTGATAAAGAAAGATATGGGCAAGATCAGTTGCATGTGCTGCGGCTTTGATAATGCGGCTGATGTTCCTTTGATAATTTAGCAGATGGACTAAATGGTTTCTTTCGCAGTGTGCGAAGACGAAAGGCCTCATTGCTCCAGCAGAGAATATAGACAGTGCGAGGGAGGTTAATGACTGTCACACTGCTGTCTACTTGACGGGGTAGGGAGACAGACATGGGCTGACATCTTAATGGGTATACAGCCCTGGGACTGCTGTGGTTCTCTGCTCTGATTCTTTCTGTCCATTTCTTTCTTTCTCTCTCTCTGTCTCATGCTCTCTCTTTCGAACTGCTGTCAAAGTAGAGAATGTTACCTCATGTATCTGATTCCAACCACACTGAAAGAAACACATGCACTCCCCCTCACTGTCTCTTTCACATATACTGTACACACACGCACAGATAAGTGTGTGTGCACACAACACACACACTCAAACTTGAAAACACCCGTATGCAGAGTTTGACAGAATAACGACCCTTAAATATCGTCATGTAGTAGTGCATCCCGATATGCCGAACATTTCCCCCCCTCAGGAGTAGCCTAACTCAATTTACATTTTAACCAAACGCATATCAGAATTCTACACGCAGCTCTATCGCAAATGTACTTTGAGACAGAGCTGACTAATAGCTTCTAACTTCTTTGCTCATATGATTCGAAACTGTCACTCTGAATGCACCAGAATTGGGAACAACTTCAGTTAATGATGACAGTATGTTTGCAGAGCAAAACCTCCACAACTCCCAGGCAACGAAACATTCCCAAATTGAGCCCATCTCTCAAGTTTCTGGCTCCGAACTCTCCGTATCATCACGACAGTACATTTTTAGTTTGGTTTTTTTTACCATATCAAACAGTAGGAGTTTTGAGATCAGAAGGCTGGAGAGCCAATTACAAGGCGGGGCTACTTTTGGCTGGTCGTTTTGCCTTGGAAGCTAAATGTTTTTCCTGCGATAACCGACGTGCTCCGCGGGCCAGGTCCACGGGGAGCCCTACTACGCTGCACTGAAAACAAACACGCCGTCTCTCAGCGCCACTGTGTGTTGTGTTGAAAATGACCTGCCATTAGTGCAAATACGATGAGTAAACACTGTGACTGGAGCTTTGGATTTAACACACACACACACACACACACACACACACAATAACTTAAATACACACATTGAATGAATATAGTCATTTCTACAGTATGTGCTAGTCATGCACATGTAACACACACACACAGTGCACACACATTAGACAAATGGGTGCCCCACAGCTCACGAAGGAGTGGACATAGCATAGTTGGGTCTGTGTGCTCAAACACATGGTGTCAGATAAATCTCCCGCGGCGTGTTAAAGAGTTCAAATGCGGCGCCTACGATCTGTCTCTTTAATACAAAGGGAATGTGGAGGGTGAGATGTGCCAAGCTCCCCTCCACCCACTCCCACAACGCTCAAAGCCCCCCCCCCCCCCCTCCGGCCCCGGCCCTCTTACTCAAACGCCACTTTGGCCCTGGCCCACATGTCAGGAGAGGAGCGTCATTCGTCAAGCCGCTCCCTCCCCAATGCGTTCTGGTAATTACAGAGGTATGACAAGGATGTTTGCATAATTTTTCAACCGCACACCGTCGCTGTCTCTGAGCCCCCCCCCCCCCCCCCCCCACTCCCATACACACACCTCTTTCATGAGGGCATCGTCTTCAAAAGCCTGTAAAAAAAATTAGGGCAGAAATGGCTTTGCTAAGAGTTTTTTTTTTTTTTTTCTCTCTCTCTCTCTTCGCATGCATGGAACATCTTTGTTCTTGGCGCATTAGGGTCGCTGTGTGTCAGTCTCTCATATGTGTAATTGCACCCTCTGGAATCTGCAGTCGTTGACAAGCTGATGGACGGACACCTTTTTAAGTTGTCACATTACATCGACAACGTGTTTCGGGAGAGCAGTTGGGAATACATCATCATCTCTGCATATCTTTTTGCATGTCTACTCTACTCTGTCCACATCCCGGCTGTGGGTTGATTGACATGTTCAGATGGCCTAAAGACAAAACCTCTGGGCTTGAGGGATTGTTGCTGTTGTCGCTGCTTAAGGTCAAATGGGGTTTTGGGAGATCTGTGTAGTTCTTAAAGTGGCGTCCGGGGACCCACAGGGGTCCTTGAGGTGATTTGAGGAGGTCCCGGCAAATTTGAGGAACACTTTAGACACTCTACAAGCTATAGTGTAATGCAATGTCTTGTGAGCTTGTAGACTAGAGCTGCTATTTTCAAAATATTTTGTTGTTGGGCTGAATCAGAGTAGCCTGTCATTTATTGCTGCCGCGGAGTCGATCCTGAGTATGGTTAGGAGGTGGATTGAGCCTTTCATGAGATCCAAAAAGCCAATAGTGAACAAGGTTAGATTTTGCGACCTCCTCGAGGGCTAAATTCAACTCGACCTTTCTGTAATATTGACACACCTATTCTAAGTCCTTTTCTGCTTTCCTGTTGAATCAGAAAATATAAAAAAATATTCTTACACTATCTTTTTTTTTTTTTTTACATTTACAGAGTAAAAGAGCAACCACAATGGAAAAGTCGACTGCCTGTGGTCTTTTGTTACAAATAATGTATTTTCCAGAGTTCTAGTTATGGTCAATCATCTTGGTTCTCCGAGGCATGGCAGGCAGGTTAGTGTTTTCTGCTGGGGGAGAGTGAGGGATGAGGGCAGCTGATAAGGCCCTGGTGTTGGCCCACTGCCAGAGTCAAATTCTACTGATACTTTAGATTTATCTCCACCAGTCTCCCTCCACACAATCTCTCCCATTTCTCATATAGGGCCATATCCGAGCATGTTTATAAAGCAAAAAATAATGGGTGATATGGACATTCCTATTCAGATCAATGCATCACTTTTTGGCATACTGTTCAAGTGCAGCGGTAAAGGCATCTCGGAGTGTTGTGTTCAAATAATGACCTGATTAGACAGGAGAACGTGCATGGATGGTCCAGCATAAAGAGATGCCGTTTCAGCATTCTATCACAATGTGAAAGGAAATCCACAGAAAGGAGCTTGGTTTCCATCATACCCAGCTTGCCGCATGCTTCAGAGCTTACAGTAAATCTGTGACATCTATCTTAATCAAGAACCGGGGAGAGACGTGGCTGTTATTATCGAGCATACAGCAGGGATGGCATTTGAATGAAGGCTGGAAAACCAACTGTTGGAGGGGCAGTGAACCCACTTACTGTGCGTAAAACGGCAAGAATTCTTTCCACTTTGTGCATGATGTGCAGCTGGCCCCCCCCAAAAAAACGCAGAACAAAATTGAAGAATGGAGTGTGGATTAAGGGACGGAGGGGCTGGATAGTTAGAGATAATGCCACGCTACAGTCGGGATGATATTTCATTATTAACCACGGTGCCAGCTACATGAGATCAGCCGCTGGGAATGCCAGGGAATATGGAAATCAACATTGTTACCGTAGCTCGGTCGGTCGTCTCCCGCAAATGAGAGGCTTAATTTGGGAGCGGGAATGCTGCAGTGGTTCCGCCGAAACCACAAGCACTGCTTTTTGAGAGGAAGATCTGGGGGGAGCAGAAAGAGAAATGGCAACTTCTTAACCACTTAACCGCTTCGTTGACCACCAGGGTCCCCCAGGCTCTAGAGCTAGAGTCTTTCTTTACAAAAATACAGTGCCCATAATTGCCCATTAACTCGTTGCGTTGTGTCACGTCACGTTGTGAAGGTTTGTGTGATTGGCTGTTTTCACTGAATGTTCGCCCATTTTAGCCGAATGTTCGCCTTATGAAAAGAAAATCTGGAATAGATGCCTGCAGGGTTCATGTGGCCAATATAAGGAAACTCTTTTAAATGTAGCTTTCACAATGAAAATGATTCCATCAAAGCTAAACCCGGGTACGACGAGAACAAAAAAGTCCTTGCCCCCTCCGAACATGGCCAATATGACAAAATAACGTACAGCAGCATGGCACATTAACCACAATAGACATGTAGTATGTGTGTGTGTGTGCGTGTGCGTGTGCGTGTGCGTGTGTGTGTGCGCGTGCCCCAAGGCACGCTGGGAAGTCGTTCTCAGCCACATTGGCATGGGATGCTGCTTGAGCCATGGCTCAGCTGAGAGGTTTAACTGTTCCCAACATGTGGCCTTTTCTCTGTTGGTGTGACACAAATTTGTGAACTCTGCAGAATGTGCTTGTTAACCCCCCCCCCCCCCCCCCCCCACCCGTCACACGCACGCAGGCGCACGCACACACCTGACTAATTGGAAATAATCTCTAGATTTCTGTGCTCCATCAGACAGGGTTTATAGTTTGCTTGGCCAGCAGAAATGTGTGGTTTTAATTCAGGCCTAATGTGCCTCTGCCAGATTTGTTCCATGTCTCCCAAGAAAGAAAGAAAGAAAGAAAGCAATCAGCACTAGTCAAGGTGGATTCTGGGAGGTCTAGCGTGTGTGTGCTGTCTGTCACGGAGGGATGGCACTGGCCACTGGGGCAGTGCCAGACCTGGAACAGCTTGGGCACACTGGGTAGGTGTGCCAACTAAATGGCAGAAAACAACAGGGACTGAAAGAGAGGGGGGGGGGGGGGGGGGGGAGAGGACCACACGTGTATGTTCTGCTTCACTGGTAGCAATGTGAAGAAGCAAGCCCAGAACGTAACAGGTTCCCAAAGCACACAAGCTCACCACGCAGCACGCAGGTCAATAGTAGCATAGCTAATCGTAGAATAAACATGTCTTTTATTCTGTTCTATTGATTATGGACTCAGATTTTCAGTGTAGTATATGCAAACTCTGATGCATCCTTTAAACACATGTACATGCACGCACACACACACACACACACACTTGTTATTCACCAATTGTCTAATGTAATCCTGGGAGCTACACTCTGCCAACCTGGGGAGAGCAACGGACTGACCTCATGCTTCCTTCAATGCATGAGGAGTCCAAGCCGCTCTTTTAACCTGACGGGGGAGTTTCCCCGGTTGGACGTAGCGCGTGGAAGGAACACATTATTCCAGTTCCTTTCCCCTCCATCATCAGGGCTGGCCAGGGGGAGGCAGTTTTAGAGACCAGGATTACTGCAGGTTTTTTGTGAGGGTACCTACCCTAGGGGGCTTTTCTTGAGTATTTCCAATTTCCAATACTTTTACTTCTACTCCACTACAACTATTTAGTTTAGTTCGTAGTTATTTTGGAGATTTTAATTTTGATTAGAAAACATACATTAACCACCTCAACCCTATATACATTTCAGCTATTTTCTGAATGTACACATTTTGAACTTGTGAACTGGGACATTCTGCAATATGAGTATATTACTTTTAGTATACTTACAGCAGGACTTTTACTTGTAACAGAGTACTAAATTGCAGTATTTATACATTATACATTGAGTAATTTTAGACCTGGGCCATATATTGTCTTCTTGTTATTTTCTTAAGATAAGCCAACATAGCGGTGAACATTGATCAAAAACTATATGTTTGTTCAGTTTGACCTTCCAGGTCGCCATGACCTCAGCCTGAAGGCTGCACTCCCACATGGCGCTTAGGGGGATTCAGGACATTTGCTGGCATGCATTAAAACGCACGTCTCTGAACTAAACTGATAAAAAAAGAATATATTAGGTTTGCCAATTACTGTCTCCGTCTTAACCAGTTTTTAATGTAATGTGTTTAAATTATGTCACATGGCCATACTTCATTTCCCAGCGTAATAAAAAAAGAATCGGCCTAATAAAATAATCAATCAGTGACTCAAAGATCAATGACCAATTGAAAGACACAGGCAAATTAAGTTCCATATTGGCTGTTCAATCATCCAATGATGATGTTAAGTGTGCAAACCCCCATTGGTTTGTATCAGCAATGAGAGGGGCACACATGTACTGTATGGTGTGTTGTGGACTGTGTGGTGAACTCGATGCCCTGCTACATATGGGTACATGGTATTGTAATAGTGCTACCCCGCTGTCAATTCTCATCCCTCTTGCTATCCCTCTATCAATGCGATGAGGATAGACCGGTGCGTGTGCATGCGTATGCGTGCGTGCGTGCGTGCGTGAGTGCGTGTGCATGAAAACCATGCATGCGCTCCTTGGAGTCACATAATGTACTGCACTGCCTCAGTACCAGTGACCACAATCACTATTCAGGTGTGTAGCTGCATTCAAGCTCATAACTAGGCTTAATAGGCTAGGCTTAATCGCTGAGCATCACTGGTCATGGTTACTTAACACTCATGGACAGAGCAGCAGCGGGGACGATGAATCAGTCGGATTAATGAAGACGTCATGCTGGGGTGGGCTCCTCACAGCTGCTGGGGGATACCCTGCAGTGCAGTATGAATCTATAGATGGCTTGGAAATAGGTTGTATGTTCACTCATTACTTGCGCAAGCAGAGCGCGCAAGTAATGTGATCGGCCTGGTCCATTTGTCGTGACAGCCGTTCCGCCATTTCAGGACCCCCCCAGAAAAACATCAAATCTGTGCCCGTATTGCTGGACCAATGATGACGAAATGACCATATTTCTTACGTCATCATTTAGAGCTAGTCATACACGTATTTCTTACGTCATCATTTAGAGCTAGTCATACACGTATGTGTATGACTAGCTCTAAATGATGACGTAAGAAATATGGTCATTTCGTCATCATTGGTCCAGCAATACGGGCACAGATTTGATGTTTTTCTGGGGGGGTCCTGAAATGGCGGAACGGCTGTCACGGTTTTTGGACCAAAGTGACCACAGAATACCGCTAATCAACTTACAACTACACACTTTATACAGTATAGAGTATAGAGTATATATGTATACATATATAGTATATGCCTATATACTATATATATACTATATATATTTCTTACGTCATCATTTAGAGCTAGTCATACGTATACTATATACATAATCAATAAAAAATAATTTACCAAATTGTGCCTGATCTGCTGGGACCAGAGTACGTGGTGTGTATGTAAGAAATATGGTCATTTCGTCATCATTGGTCCAGCAATACGGGCACAGATTTGATGTATGACTAGCTCTAAATGATGACGTAAGAAATACGTGTATGACTAGCTCTAAATGATGACGTAAGAAATATGGTCATTTCGTCATCATTGATCCAGCAATACGGACACAGATTTGATGTTTTTCTGCGTAAGCCTCAAATGTGTGTGTATGTGTATGACTAGCTCTAAATGATGACGTAAGAAATACGTGTATGACTAGCTCTAAATGATGACGTAAGAAATATGGTCATTTCGTCATCATTGGTCCAGCAATACGGGCACAGATTTGATGTTTTTCTGGGGGGGTCCTGAAATGGCGGAACGGCTGTCACGGTTTTTGGACCAAAGTGACCACAGAATACCGCTAATCAACTTACAACTACACACTTTATACAGTATACTATATATATACTATATATATTTCTTACGTCATCATTTAGAGCTAGTCATACGTATACTATATACATAATCAATAAAAAAATAATTTACCAAATTGTGCCTGATCTGCTGGGACTAGAGTACGTGGTGTGAATGTAAAAAATATGGTCATTTCGTCATCATTGGTCCAGCAATATAGGTACATATTTAATGTATGTATGTATTTGATATTTAGTATTAATATCACTATAGTCTAACACAGGGATGTCAAACTCAAATACACAGTGGGCCAAAATAAAGAAATTGGTACAAGTCGAGGGCCGGACTGTGTTTCACGGGCCATTTTTGTGTAGAGGGGTAGCTGAAAGTTGACCACAAGTGATATACTTTCACTGCTGATCAATAGTGAAGAGAAGACGCATGCTTGCGCTTGCGGGCCCTCGATACGTGACAATGCACTCGCAGTGCATTGTGGGACTTGTAGTATTATGGTGGTCCGTGCAATATACCAAAGGGCAGGTTCTAATACTAATTAAATATCATCCTGCGGGCCAAAGATAATTCATTCACGGGCCTGATTTGGCCCCCGGGCCTTGAGTTTGACATGTATGGTCTAACATGAAATAGATTTAAAATTAAAATTAAATTTTTAATTCAGTTTATATACTTTTTTTTATAGGCGTTTACATACATAAATTAGATAGGTAGTAAATAGTTACACCTAATAATTACACATTTCAAATGTTCCTTCACAGAGATATTGAGATTCCACCGTTTACAGAAAAAGTATACTGTATAACATATTTTAATTCAGTTTATATACCTTTTTTTTTCAACACATATAAATTATTTATTTGTCTCTGAAAAACAAAAAAGGGATCCAGAATATATCTACAACAATAAAACAGTATTTCTTATATAGATAGAAACTAGAATCATACTTAATACTAAATGTTTACATGTATAGTAGGTAGCAAATAATTACATCTAAACATTAATCATTTCAAACGTTCGTTCACAGAGATACTGAGATTTGACAGTTTACAGCGGGTGAAAACATTACATGCGCGCTCTGCTTGCGCACTAGTTGGCCATTTATGGCCTACTAGTGTGCAACAAGCAAGTATGCACTCGACAGAGTGCAGTTCTAGTTATGTACTGTATTTGGGGGGTAAAGGGGCTCGTTTCAATATAATGGCTATATAGGGTTTGTGGCACTGTGAATGTGTTCATGTTTGCAGAGGCAAGAATAGCCAGTAGGCCTTCTTCATCCGAACGGCTAATGTTATGAGCTAACTGGAGCTACAGGCTGGGAGGTTGTGACAGAGAAACATACATACTGCCAGGTGCTTGTTTGACACGCGTGTCATTCTTGTTGTAGTAACGTGGCATTCGGAGCGTGGCTTTTAAGGCATTCTGAGCGGGGGTGACTCTCTGCGACTGCCAGTCATCGTGCCTAAACCTCATCTCTGCCGCCAACTAAAGCTTCGCTCACACTACAGGATAATGGGGAAGGTTTTTGGGGTCTAGAAATGCCCCTCCTGACGATCGCAGGGGCATTGCGTCATGTCCGAGGCTGGTATCTGCCCAGATGGTCCCACAGTGTGAGCACAGCTTAGGTTGACTGTATTTATCTTCATTGTCTCCACCAGCCGAAGGCATGGGGAGAGTATGTTTTACACTCCGTCCGTCCGTGTGTCCGTGTGTCCGTGTGTCCGTCCGTCCGTGACCAGCTAATCTCAGCCACCGTTAACCCGGTCGATGCCAAATTTTGCACACACACTCCCTGGATGCCAACCATGAACCTCTGCCCCAAACTTTCCAGAACGGCCTGTTATAGCGCCACCAGGAGGCCGCTTTGTGCAAAACAAGTTTTTTCACAGTACACCTACAGATTTTGTCCAAACATCACGCAAATTAGTACACAGTCTCTCTAGAGCCATTCAACGAAACGGGTCTTTCAGATTTCTCAGACTCCATCCTGATTGGTTAAGATTGGCTTCCAAAGTTCACAGGAGTGCTCAGTTTCAAACAAAATGCTGCAAATCATGAACACATCGCGTGATTTCCGTGAAATTGTGCACGCACATTCCCACTAGGCCGAGGACGAAATGCCACATGAACAATTTCAACTCAGCCTCAAGGTGGCGCTATAACTGGCCCAAAAGTGTTTTTACCTCTAACTGCACGGATCTGTGGATAACCTGGTGGAGACCTGTGCCCAGAAGGGCACTTTTTCTAGTTGTTTATGTATAGGGGACACGCCCTAGCTGCTCCCAATTTCCCATCCATGTGGATGTCCACCAAGGCACGTCCCCCGAGACACCACAGTCCTCTATGGTATTAACCCATTCTGACCTGAGATCAGATTCATACGAGTTTTCCACTGGACACCCACTGGTCTGATTAACCCATTCTGACCTGAGATCAGATTCTAAAAAATGTCAGTCGTTCTTCGATTTTTCAAAAAATAGCAGACCTACGAGTGGCGCGCTACCGGGTTAATTGTTGTAATTACTACTCAGGAAATGGATAAATAATGTGAAGTATGAAAATGGTACGTAAAAGATATGGAATTTCAAGTTTTCCTCCCAAACAGTGACAATTTCTTACATACCCCCCTCCCCACACACACTCACTCACTCACTCACACACACACACACACACACACACACACACACACACACACACACACACACAGCTGTAATGCATGCTGGAAACGGCTATAATAAGGAGTCCCGGCCATCCATCATGGGCAGAAGCAATGTTCAGGGAAACAAATGCATTTTTGTCTCTTAAAGTGGGTGTGATGGAAGATATTATGTCAGCTCCAGTCTTCTACTTTTTCTATACTAGTCACTTGGAAGCACAGCTAGGACTGAAATATATATCAAACCATATGCTTGAGAGATTAACACTAGCAGATTTAGCTTGGGGCGAGCCAGTTAACGCACTCTGCTTTTTAGTAATTTTATATTTTATTCTTTTGCAACGCCTGCTTCTTAGTCACAGATTATGACATCCAGTTTATGCATGGACAGATGATTTTCTTTTGCAGAAATACAGCTCCAGCTGCATTTTCTTTCCTATTCCCAGTTCTACCTCATCTCAAACCATATTTTTTCTCTTGTGTTAAACTGTTAACCCTTTTTGGTTACAGATTGGCTACATATTACTGTCGGCAACTGTACTGTTCACTTGCTGACAGCAGATGCACATGCTGTAAAATGTTTATATGGCTTCTTAGACAATATAATACATTATTATTATTATTATTATTATTATTATTATTATTATTATTATGTTATACAATAGCCATTGAAAATACTTATTTCTGGTCAGGTGTGTGAGATATTAAGCTTCATGTAACCATAACAAACGGTAATAAACAATATTCCACACTAGTAAAAGTGCTAAGTGACCGTGGTATAAGTGTGCTAATACTCTCCAAGGTGTCCTGATATGAGGAAAAAAAGTTGGACTTGGTACTGGAGGGGATTCTTCACCACAGTCTGTCTCGTGTTATTTTCGAATATTGGGACAACCCGTCAAGCATTTTCACTTTAAACGCTTTACACTTATTTAGTTTAGAGATGATGGGAACAGGGACACCCTGAGAGTCTGTAGGGCGTCCTCTCCTCCATGCATGTCACATCCGTTATGCCACTCCAGGACAAGAGGCAGACAGACAGCTCTGCTAGCGACGCCCATGTGCCTCCATGTTGCTACACGAACACTGCACTGCTCCGAGCCATGTAATCGTCTAATGACCTTCTCCATCGCTGCCGGGTACACACAGCAGGAAGAACTGGCATGTTTCAGGAAGGGACGCCATAGTCTGTGGGGACGGATGTGTCCGGATGTCTTCCTCAGCCCCAACCCCCTCCCTGCACGCACGCACACACGCACGCAAGCTAGGGCATTCAATTCTAGTCCTTTTTACTAATTGTTTAACCCATTTTGACCTGAGATCAGATTCTAAAAATGTCTGTTTGAAAATGACAGTTTTCTGAAAAAGCTAGATTTTTCAAAAATAGCAGACCTACAAGCTCGTAGCGCGCTATGAGCTTGTAGATCTGTTATTTTTCAATAGCTAAAGCATAATGTAATGCTAACACCAAAAGGGGTTCCCGCCCCAAAATGGGTTAACTACCTCTAGTCTATCATCGTCTATCATCTAGTCAACTAGTACCAACAAGGTCAACTAGTGGATTTACTAGTGGACTAGTTGAATAGTCGACTAGTTGAATAGTCGACTAGTTGCTTAAAGCACACACACACACGCACGCACACACATACATACATACATGCACGCACACACACACACACACACACACACACACACACAAACATTCTGTCATGGCTGTCGTTGCAGCCATCACCGTGGGAACCCACATCTGCCCTGGCCATGTGGGCATGACAGCATTTCCTGCCGCTGGCAACGGACCCAGAGGTCAGTTCAGGCGATCGCTCCTCGCAGACACTCAGGGTTGTTTCGGACTCGACTTCTCACGTTGCTGTCTTGTTGTGGGTTTCCAGATGGCCTCGTTTTTAATCTATCTTGTTTTGACACTGGCCGGAGTAGCTACATTTGTATCAGATTTTCTTCTGCAGTGATTCCTTAGATCACAAGTCACCTATTCTGGGTGAAACCTCAGAAAAGAGCATTGCCATTAGACCAATGGAGCTACTTGGGAGTGAATTGATATTATTTAAAATGCCATAAAGTATCTCTTTATGTATACAATGCTGGGTAACGGAACACAAGCTGCATGCATTCCAGGCCAGGCGCCGCGTTCCAAGTAGTATCTTTTCTGCTGAGAAGTATCTTTTCTGCTGAGAGTACAACTTTTCACACGGCTGTCGGCTTCCCTAGTTGGACATGAGCTGTAAATCAGTGTGACATGTCCTGCTCTGCTGCTTTCGCTAGTCCACTTAATTTCACCAGACTTTTAATCAGACCAGTGTGTGTCCAGTGGAAAACTCTTATGAATCTGATCTCAGGTCAGAATGGGTTAAGGGACCTCAGCGGGGCCAAAGCTGATCCCTCTGGCCTGCTCATTTTCAGTAACAACTCGGCACCTTTGTGATGGTGCTGCTGCAACACAGAATGAGGGTTTAAATAGGATGCTCGTTGCTTGCACAAAGCAAAGCAAAGTTACTATGTTTACCCAGGGTAACTGGACTAAGCTCAAGAACTTGTTTACAGCCAGGCCCTGCTCATTTCATGGTAGGGGTTCAATGCCTTGCTGAAGGGCACTTCAGCGGAGGTAATTTTAACGGGGGATACGAACTAGCGACCTTCCGATATCAAGACCGCTCTGCAAACCGTTCGGCCACCGCTGCCCACTCGCTCTGGCTTTCCAGAGGACAATTCTACAAATGACTTCTAAATCATGACAGTTTTCTGAAAAACCTCTGTCAGTGGTGCTCAACCTTTTTCATGTCAAGCTCACTGCGCAAAAAGCTGGGAATACGGATGTGTATTATATTATAGGAAACTCCCGTTTTGTACCATCACACCTGTATATTACTGTATATGCCCGCTAAACTTGAGGTTTACGGGCAAAATACAGTGCCCATAATTGCCCGCAGTTTAAGGACCCCCAAAATTATCTGTATTTTGCCGTTGACCCCCATCTGAAAATGTTGTTCCAGGGACCCCCCAGAAGCAAATATTTAAGTTATAAACGTTTTCACGATAAAAATGCTAAATGATAGTTTGGTTCCATGTGTACACTCTCAGAGATAAAATAAAATGGCAATCAATTGGCTGAGGCAGAAGCTGGAAATTGCACAGGTGAGTGGATTTAGGCTGATTAGGCCCACTGGCAGAGCCTGACCAGAGCCTTTTGTGGTGGTTCTGGAGAACCGTGGGTCCGACCGACTCGAGTCCGGGCACTGCACTCCCTGCGGGGGTGTGGAACGCGTGTCTCGAATATGAAGTCGGTGGGGCAAACGGTTCTCGAGTTATGTGCATTACAGACGTACACACACGCAGACACGCACGCAGATATGTGGCACATTTATAGTAGGATAAATTGGGGTCCCAGAGATAGATATGCCATTAAATGGGGGTCCGTAGCCTAATGCATGTCAAACGGTGAGTCCTTGAAATTTAACGGGTTGAGAATCGCTGCTAGAGCCGTACAAATCTTCTCTTATGGGGGGTCCCTGGCATATCTCTTCAAATGGGGGTCTGCAGGCTCATTAGTGTCAATTCTTGACATGTATTAAATCCCTGGCAGCAGATGCATGTATGCTTTTACCTTTGAGGAGGAGGTCTTTCCTTACCTAGTATCGGACCTGTCAGAGCCTGTTTGAGGGCCTCATTAAATACCTCCACATTAAATATAATAGCAGTGGTTACCTGAGCGGGGGAACTGCGATGTGTCTGGTAGAGAGATTAATGAGTTTCGGTTATTTCTGTACTAAGACTTCTCTTTTCTGGCGAAAAAGGTGCACGGCTCCATTGTCTTCATCTGTTTGCACTGTAAGCGAAGAAATGCTGGCTCTGTGGTGTCGGGGGCACAAAACATGCTTGCTTAACCACTTAAACTCTAGATACTTATACTACCTTTTCTTCCCTCTAAATCAAATATCTTCGCACGAAAATACTGTAAAGCACATCTACATCGCATTGTGAAATAGGGTGAGCTAAGCTTGTAGATCTGCTTTGGTTGCTGAATGTTTGTTCCAGAATAGGGGACGCTAGGGTTCATGTGGTGAAGCAGAGCGACTTTGCGGTGAGCCCCTTGTGGTTCCAGCACATGGTCAGCAGGTGGACCCAACCTGTTTTCTTCTGTCAAAGGCAGGAAGCTTGCTGCTTATTAACGTGTGCAGTTGAACTGGTCAAGCGCTCAAGTTGCGGTCATCCAGCGCTCAGTTCCTCAGCCGGCGAGCGACGGACGGAAAGTGATTTATTGAGAGGGGGTCTTGCAGGCGGTGAGAGTCACTGCTTTGCCGAGTCTGACGATTAACCCTTTTCGACCTGATGAGGACGATTCTACAAATGTCTTCTAAATCATGACAGTTTTCAGAAAAACCCTATGTTTCTATGTCAGTCGTTCTCAAACATTGTCATGTCAAGGATACCCAAGATTATATGTAATTGGCCGCCGACCCCCATCTGAAAATATGATGTTCCAGGGACCCCCCAGAAGCAAAGATTTGAAACGCTCGCTCTGAAAGAATATATACTCAAAAGATTTGCGCCACATTTTCACGATTTTTCAAAAATAGCAGACCTACAAGCTATGAGTTTGTAGATCTGCTATTTTTCAATGCTTCTCAAACTGTCAAACACCAAAAGGCGTTGTTCCCACCAAGAATGGGTTAACGGTCACATTGCAAGACTCTAGGTCTGCGTTTGTGTTTCGGGGCTGAGATTCTGCGGTCAGGTGGGGGAGTCCTGCAAAGAGCTAAATGGGCAGTTATTAGGAAAGCAGCCCTGGTGACAGCTATGGTGTGACATGATAGATGATGCCCCTGCGCAGGATGACTTATCCTGTTGCCCTCTGGGTCTATTGAGCAGCGCGATAGTAGCATGTGGTTCAGTCACTAAGGATGTGGGCTCTTTAAGCCCAGATATTAATATATGAATCTCTATTTGTGGTCCGAGGGCTCAGTTCCTGGTTCAGTCTGTTTCTCGCCAGCTCTGTTATCCTAATGTTTAACTAAAGAGATAATACACCAGGGATTGGTAAAGTGAGCTCATTTAGCCTGCTTTGAAATAATGATTAAATTGAATGAATGTGAAAGGCTGTCTTGGTCTATTTCATGTCCCCGCCAGTGATTCTCTATCTGGCGGAGCTGCCGGGGTAAATGGGATTTGTATAATAATGGCGATGTAGAAACCGAGTTAATGCTGTCGATGTGCTCTCTTTTCATTTTTAAATATTTTTTTTGTTTAAGCCATTTAGACCTGGGAACTAGCTACAAATGTCTTCTAAATCCTGACAGTTTTCTGAAAAAGCTATGTTTCTATGTCGGTGGAGCTCTGTTCAAACATTTTCATGTCAAGGACCCCCGTGATTATATGTAATTGGTCGCGGACGCCCATCTGAAAACATGTTTTCCAGGGACCGCCCCAGAAGAAGTTAATCAATTACAAGTTTCTTAACTTGAATATTTTATTTTCCACCTCAATTCTTAATACTGTACATATTTATATACAGTATGGATTGTACATCCACAATCGATCACAAAAACCTTTTTATATCTTTTAAAATATTCATATAAAACAAGTTTAAAAGAGTTGCTATTATGACCAACAATCACTTGTATAATGTATTTTACAATGGCGGTACTCTGCATGGGGTGGCTCAAGGGGAGAGTCGCCCGGATGGGAATGTGAGGTTTCCAGTTCGATCCCGGGATATCCTCCAGAGTTCGTGTCGAAGTGTCCTTGAGCAAGACACTGAACCCGGAATTGCTCCCGATGTGCAGGTGACAACCTGCACATCCTTGCATGGTTTCCTCTGCCATCGGTGTGTGAATGGGTGAATGTTCTGGGTGAATGTAATGCACAGTCTATGTAAAGCGCCTTGGATAAAAGCGCTATATAAATGCACCGTTTATTTATCATTTTATACAGCTCACTTCAAGGGAAAGGCTCGCTCAACTCAAGGACAGTCTACTACTGGGTGCAGATTCAGATAATTCATATAGAAAGGAATATAATATAATCTGCACTCTCTGTAGTAGTCTTAGGAGTCCGCAGCAGCAATCTACCAAACGGACGTGTTTCGGTGTGCAGGCCTTCGTCAGTGTTAAAAAAATAATAATAATAATAATTAAATTAAGTCTCTTTATGCTGCGCAACGTGTACAGTATAAAGGATTCTGCTGAGGTAAAAGTGTAGGTCCCTTGACGTCCTCTGCAGTGTATCCTGATTCCTGTCACATGATGATCAATGCATCTGAAAGAGAGTAAATGAAGACAATGTAAACAGTGCTATGAATGAACACCTAGCCTTGCTTTAGTAGGTTTAGTTCGTGATTTTGGTTGAGGTAAAGGCTATTGGATAAAATACAATTGACATAGGCCTACTCTTCCAGCCTATGCCAACACTAGCATACATTTTTATTTGCATGAATATACATGTATTATGTATCTTTTTG
Source organism: Protomyctophum parallelum (assembly GCF_964188405.1). NCBI lineage: Eukaryota > Metazoa > Chordata > Actinopteri > Myctophiformes > Myctophidae > Protomyctophum > Protomyctophum parallelum. The sequence goes on from NC_139716.1 coordinate 37,930,740, forward strand.
TACATCAAAAACATATATATTAACATAGAATTAGTGATTCTCATTCTCTTCTACCAGTAAACAAGCAACATTGATGGCATAGCAAGTTTCAGGTTCAAGTTAGGCCTAGGAACTTGGAAGGAGAGGACAAAAATGTATTGACAAAAAATATTTCTGTATTTTATTTGTCGCTCTGTTTTTAGGAGCTTTTAAAACGGTGTGTGGGTCTTCTCTCTCCTCAGTCACTTTTTGGATCTGCACTAGTGTTGTTTTTGGCAGCAAATTTATATTTTAGTTTTAGTCATAAGTCTCTTGAATAGTTTTCATTTAGTTTCAGTCATATTTTTGTCACCTGGAATGCTTTAGTGTTAGTATAGTTTTAGTCGACTAAATATAAGATTTTAGTCGACTAAATCTACAGTTGATTTAGTCGACTAAAATGTATTTTGGCGGGCCTTGATGCCGTCGTAATGGCTGTTTTTACACTTGATCTTGTAGATCTGCTATATGTTGAGCATGCAACCAATTGTAAAATGACTTGTACTGGATCTCTTGTCCACTAGTCCCTTCCTAACACTTTAGTCTAGTTTATATTTGTTGACACATTTGACAGTATATTTACTAGTCATAGTTTTAGTCATCATAGCTTAGTTTTTATGTAGTTTTTGTCAGTGAAAAAAAGGTAGTGGACGAACATTTTTCGTCATAGTATTAGTCGACGAAAACAGCACCTCTTGATCATTGAAGTCAGGCCTAAGCAGCAGTTATTGGGGGTTGTAAACATTATACATACGTCATACAGTCACCCTCACTGACGTCTTAGGACCTTTTAACTGAACCGACGTAGATAGTTGTGGCCTTGTAATTTTTTTATTGCTTTGTTTTGAAAAGCGGGACCTGTCATATAGGTGAAGTATGTCACTGCTTACTGACACCTGCTTTGGGCATTTTGAAAGTACTTTTGTGTTGTAATTCTTCAGAATTTGATTTCTTCTTAATGTGCAAGTATACTGTATTTTACATAAGCTGTTGTCGGGGTATTGGCCCAGTACATTTTGTACATACTGTATCTGGAATTTGATCTCTACATAGATTTATTTTTCTCTACATTTAAACCATCCTAACTGTACAGAGGAGCAACACCCAGAGATGTTTTAGGGTACATTGTCTACTCAAGTACTGTACATTTTACTTAAGTACTGTACTTAAGTACACTTTTGAGGTATTTGTACTGTACTTGTACCGGTATTTCCAATTTCCAATACTTTTACTTTTTCACCACTACAATAATTTGAGAACTTTAGTTACTAGTACTTTGGAGATTTTAATTTTGATTAGAAAGCATACATTAACCACTTCAATCCTATATTTCGGCCATTTGAAAATGGCAGATCTACAAGCTCACAATGCGTCGCATCGCGACGCATTGTGAGCTTGTAGATCGACATTTGAGTACTTTTTCCACCACTGACTTTGACAAACAGCTGCTCCTAGCTCCGGAGCCACTGCATTGTGCTGTTTTAAGTGCTTTCTATCAACTATTTCAAGTGCACAACTCACTATGGTCTGTAATTGATAATTTTACAAAGATGTGAAGATTAGCAAAGGAGGCTTGATTTAAAAAAAATATATATAGAGATATTTATAGAGACAAGATTTTATCCCGTCCGGACAAGATATTATCTCGTCCGGACGAGATAATATCTTGTCCGGAGATAATTTATTTTTCTTACCATGGCCACTCACTTAATTTAACAAACCATGTATTCTGAACCATCCTCTTACCTGTTTTGTTCTCATTTGATCATCGTCAGGAGCTCATTTGAAATGAATGACGTTTTCCATCGGTGGCAGATTGCCTGTAAGCGTCCCAGTCTGTCAGCGATGATGACTCCTGGACGAGTTCACTCAGTGTGCCGTAGTGTACGGTCCACCTCCGCTGAAGCCTTCTCCTCTCGTAGGCCAGGTCAGGAGGATACCATTCCTTAGAGCTCCGCTTCTGATACCTAGCGTCTTTTTTCATGTCTGCGCCGTTGCGGCGCTGTAGAAAAGGAAGTTTGTGCTGCTCGGCTGGAGCTTTCGATTCCACAGCCATGATGGTTGGGCCTGTAGGCCAGGGGCACTATACTGAAGACCCCTTTGTCCCAGAGCCTGCGGTGGATGGATGGTGTGTTGTTGGCTTGGAAGAGCGGAAACTATAGGAGTTGTGTTGCCGCACCTATACTGTATGAAATACTCAGCGAAACTTTGGGGTCAAAGTCTTGAGTTTTTTTATTGACGTCATATTTCCGTCAGCAGCTGATTGAGTTCAAAGTGTGTTTTGTTTCCATTTATGGTAATGAATCTGTAGACTATCAACTAGATCAGTGGTTCCCAAAGTGGGGGCCGGGGACACCCAGGGGTCCTTGAGGGAGTTCCAGGGGGTCCCCAGCTAAATTATAGTTTGGAACCAAATGGACCCTTATTGGTCTGTAACTCTGAGATGGCAATAGCTCCACCAGAGAGCTCCAGACTTCCCTCTCCAGAGCAACATTAGTGACTTCCTCCTGGGGGATCCCGAGACCAGTTCCAAGGCCAGTAAGTCGATGTGTTTTTCCTCCAACTGCGCCTTGGTCTGCCCCGGGGTCTCCTCCCAGTGAGACGTGCCTCGAGAACCTCCCTAGGGAGACGCCCGAGAGGCATCCTGATTCCTAACCAGATACCCCAACCACTCTTTCCAGGCGAAGAAGCAGCGACTCTACTCCGAGTCTCTGAGTGACTGAACTTCTCACCCTATCTCTAAGGGAGATTGTACACTCCATTTGTACACTCTCAGAGATAAATTAACATTGATTTTACATTATAAATTGGGGGTCCCAGAGAACGGAATGCCCTTAAACGGGGGTCTGTAGACTAATATGCATGTCAAACTGGGGGGTGCTTGAAATTAAAGGGGTTGAGAATCACTCTTCAAATGGGGATCAACGGGCTAATTGGTGTCAATCTGGGGGTCCTTGACTTTAAACAGTTTGGGAACCACTGCACTAGATGACGGCATGTACAGCGTCAAACACACACAGACACACTGCTGATATGGTATCTGCGTAGCTGTTGTTTAACCCATTTAGACTACAAATGTCTTCTAAATCCAATCCAATCCAAAACCATGTTTCTATGTCGGTGGTTCTCAAACTCAAGGACCCCAGAAATATATGTATTTGCCCGCCGACCCCCATCTGAAAATATGTTGTTCCAGGGACTTTCCCCCAGAAGCAAAGATTTGAGTTAAAAACGTTCTCTGAAATAATTTATATTTATACAAGATTTGCACCACATGTAAACCAGTATACTCTCATTAATCGATGTGATAACACCAATTTCAGCCAAACGAGCAACAATAGCATGATGAGCAATGCTGTGAACAAGCCCTGACCTTTTGCGGGACAAAATACCACGGACGGTAATACTGTTGAGCGACACAGTCGGAGACGGATAGCTTCGGAAACACCGAACTGCACTCGACCCCTGCTTGTATATTCTTCCCTCTCGGCCCCTCGGGCCACCGTTTAGGAATTTGTGCCGGTAAACAGACCCCGAAGACAAACGAGCTGATGGCGTTGGACCGTGGCACGATCGCTTCTTCTTTAAGTGGCCCATGAGCCTCCCGTACGGTGGCCGCCCTGAGCTGGGGGCAATAACTCGCCTTGAGAGGGCTTAACATTCTGAAGCCTGCCCTTTTGGCTTATATCATGCCCCCTTGACAATGTGGGACAGCGAGGCATGCACCGTCCTCTGTGTGTGTGTGTGTGTGTGTGTGTGGCACGAGTGAGTGTGTGTGTGTGCCCGTCCACGTCGCACGAGTGTGAGGCAGAATCAACATTCTCCTCCTTAAAAGGCTGCGTCAGAACGGAGGCCATGCATCACCAGTGAGATGCCACGCATCATTACGAGATATGAGAAAGTCGAAGTAATAAGAGTGTTAAGCAGCAGGATGCGATGACCTCGTTAGGGGAAGCTTTCCGTTTATGAAAAGCGCAGGTTTATAATTTGTTTGCCCCATTTCTCAAATTCTCCATGAAGAGAGAGAGAGAGAGAGAGAGAGGTCACGAGAGTTGTTAGAGGGTGGCACTGGCATAGATATAGAGTTGTTAGAGGGTGGCACTGGCATAGATATAGAGTTGTTAGAGGGTGGCACTGGCATAGATATAGAGTTGTTAGAGGGTGGCACTGGCATAGATATAGAGTTGTTAGAGGGTGGCACTGGCATAGATATAGAGTTGTTAGAGGGTGGCACTGGCATAGATATAGAGTTGTTAGAGGGTGGCACTGGCATAGATATAGAGTTGTTAGAGGGTGGCACTGGCATAGATATAGATTTGTTAGAGGGTGGCACTGGCATAGATATAGAGTTGTTAGAGGGTGGCACTGGCATAGATATAGAGTTGTTAGAGGGTGGCACTGGCATAGATATAGAGTTGTTAGAGGGTGGCACTGGCATAGATATTAAAAAAACAGATGCCTCATTGGCCGCTCCAGTTCGTTGGAGCGATGTGTGTTGACAGGAGGGCGGAATAATTTACACTGGGGGAGGAAGTACGCTGGAAGTGTGGAATACGTTCTTAGCTTACGCATGTTTCATGATAATTGCTTTGTATGTGATGTATTCCCATGCTTTTTTTGTTCTTGCCTAATGTAAGTCGCTCTGGATTAAGAGCGTCTGCTAAATGCCTAAATTGTAAATTGAAGGCACGCTACGTCACACTGCCACTCAAGTGATTACTTACTGGCCAATCACAGCGCATCTTTTCCGGGACGTACAGACCCAAACATGCGCTCAGTGGCGCTCATGCTTCCGCGGGGCTTCGCAAGGAATCTGGGGATTCTTTTGCCCTCCCTTGAGCACATACGCTCCAGAGCCGAAAGGGCCGTCTACCCATTTGGGCTCTATATGTCTATGGGCACTGGCAGCGCAGCTCCTGTTAACTCCATTATGAGTTTACTTCCTCATTTCTTTAGGTTTAGATTGCTAACTAGAGTTGAGGGGAAATCTGGCATATTTAACCCATTTAGGCCTGACGTAAAAATAAAAAAATAAAAACTCTTAATTGTTCTTCAATGTCTTGACAACCATGACAGTTTTCTGAAATACCTTATGTTTCTATGTCAGTGGTGCTCAATATTTAATGTTAAGGACCCCCAAAAATGATCTGTTATTGGCCACCGACCCCCATCTGAAAATATGTTATTCCAGTAACCCCTCAGGAGCAAAGATTTGAGTTAAAAACTCTGAAAGAATATACATTCAAGATTTTCGACACATTTTCTAGATTTCTTTAAAAAAAAAGCTTGTAGATCTGCTATTTTTCAATAGCTAAATTATAACATGATGCTATAAACACCAAACACTACAAAACATTACATTCTCCCCAGAGAGCTTAGTTGCTACCAGATACTGTACCTGACCTTTTTGCTGTTGTTCTGGCCTTGGCGCCTTAATGGTATAACATTCTGTTGCCGTCAGCGGGCCTGTAAATGGTCTCTCACCTTCATCACTGCTGAGATCATGAGGCCACTGGCAGCCTCAGTTCCTTTTTCTATAATGAGCAAATATTGAGCTAGGCACTTCTGAATCCCATGTTTCTCTACTCTGGCAGGATGGAAAAAACCCTGTGTTGTTGAATCGCTGTGTGTGTCTGTGTGTGTCTGTGTGTGTGTGTGTGTGTGTGTGTGTGTGTGTGTGTGTGTGTGTGTGTGTGTGTGTGTGTGTGTGTGTGTGTGTGTGTGTGTGTGTGTGTGTGTGTGTGTGTGTGTGTGTGTGTGTGTGTGTGTGTGTGTGTGTGTGTGTGTGTGTGTGTGTGTGTGTGTGTGGGGCCCGGCGGAGACGGATCCATATGAAAGCCCTCGGATAAGAGAACCATACCCGTTTCCCCAGATTATGAAAGGTGGTATAGAGAGGGGAAAAGGATACCGTGATGTTTCTTCATCCAATATGTGTTAAGTGAAAGCTCACATAGATCCTCTTGAAAGCGGATTAGTGGAAATATCTTTTCCTCTTAGGTTTCCTTCAGGCGGTGAGCTGGCCTCTGGGGAAAAAAGAAAAAAAAGGAAAATAAGGCCACCCTTATCAAAACAGTGGACAGGATCTTAATAATCAAAGGCAGCAGTGCGTGAAACACAAGTGCCGGTTTTGGCGTGCCATACCATGAGCAAAAAAGTCGCTTGCTTTTCACAGTTTCCACCCAAACAGTGGAAGCTGGCCACTGCTGCTCCAGGAAAGCCCAATTATGATATCGGGTTGGTGTTATTGCTGTTGATTATGTGCTTTGAAGGTTCCTCCTTTTGCTCCTTGGGTTCACTTCCTGTCTCATTCCCTGGTTCGGAACATATACTTTGAAACCCGACTAGACTTGGAGGTTAATGAATCGACGCGACTGATGCCCTGTTTCACTTTACCCTTTGCCCTTTGTCACAGTGACAGACACGTGTATGTGTGCGCGCACACACACACACACACACACACACACACACACAACAATTGTAAGCCCTGCACGTGTAGGTTTTATGATGAAGCAATCGATCAGACCTGTCCTGCACCTTCTTCGGTCCATGCACAACCTTGTATGTGTCTTTTAATTTATTTTCAACATGGCCATACAGTACGTTGACCAGATGTCCCAGTTTTGTTTGCGGTTAGTGTCAAGCTGTGTCCAGAGTCCCAACAAATATCTGTAAAACACTCAAAATGTCCCAGTTTTCAACAGTCATTGTTAAATTGAGTAACGTATAGGACTAAGTTAAACTGAACCACCGGTCTTATCAAGCTACAGATTTTGCGCATTTATAGTTGGACCGGAATGGAATGGGCACTAGGCCTACTCGGGAACAATAAAAGGGGGACAGGGGGGGGTATGCATGCCCCACCTGGTCATCCTATATACCCTTTGCCCGTCTGTCTGCCTGTGTCCCTTTTATGCCCATAGCCTTTATGGCAATGTCTGTCCATGTCCCTTTTTATAGAGAGGTGCCTGTATTTAGGCCAGGTGCTGGACGTCAAGGCATCAAGGCGAGAATCAAGGAGAAGGAAGAAACACTTGTTTTAGTTAGCGCTGCATGGACTTACTCTAAATGGCAAAGGCCGCAACGTTTCGACCGTTGGGTCTTCATCAGGAAAACATTCTAATGGCAGACAACAGAACACCTGGGAGCGGGGGAGGAGCACAGCACCCTAATGGAGATCAGTTATCATTACATGCCTAGGCATATCGGTCGGATCGTTGGCTCTCCATAACTGATTTTACAACCAACTCGACGGCAGGCGAACTGCCAAATGGATGGAGGTTTGGTTCTTGCTCCCCCTTGGGAACATGGTGGCCTACGCACAGTGCATGGTTCTTGCTCCCCCTTGGGAACATGGTGGCCTACGCACAGTGCATGAGTGTGTGCAACGGCAGCGGCGAAGAGGTCAGAGACACTGGTTCAATGTCACAGTGGGAAGTAACTGGCACAACTAACTGGTCTATATGGACCATATAGACCAACTAATACCCAACCTCAAAGGGCCTCAAATGGAGGATGTTCCCAGTAACCTTCAACACCCCCCCCCCCCCCCCCCCCCCAATACGTGTTAGCATAACCCTGAACTCTGGGGCCACTTCGCAACCAGAGGGTCGTCCATGAGCACTGCCAGTTTCTTAATGACTCGGCCCAGTGGGGGGCGTATACGAGATGCTTGACACCGCTGTCGGAACAGCCCAGCGTGTTTTCTTAGGGAAATGGTGTTTGATGGATCCTTCTCTTCCAAAGGCCCCAGTGAGACTGAGTTAAGCTGTCATCTGCTATTAGTCGTCAAACTCCGCGAGCTTTATTAGCCTGGATGCACATCGTGAATTAGACGAGATCAGCTGGGTCAGCTGCGGGGTGTTTCCATGCGTCTTTGGTTCGACACTGTAGAAACGGCAAAAGAAGAAGAAGAAAATAATAATAATTTAACACAAAATTGTAGAAATGGATCCGTAAGGGTCTCAAGAGTTGAGATAACACTCACATTTTTACAGTGAGCTGCAGTGGGGGGGGGGGGGGGGGGGGGGTGTCGACAGCCCTAAATAAGCGGTACTTTTGCCCGCATGACTGATTGGGAACTGCTAATGATTGCACCCAGAGGGAGATTACTGCATAGGCATCACGCAGAAAAGGATGACTTGACAGTTTCGTGTCGTGACACCGAAAGTGTTTTAGGGGAAAATAATTGTGGGAGAAATAGACAATGGCCATGTTCACTGGCCTCTGTGTTTGTGTTCAGACTTTGAGCAAAGACATCTGGTCACTTAAGTGGTTTTCCGTCCATATTAGCTGACAGGCTATCACCCCACACCCCCCAAATCGTCTTAATTTCGGCGTACTTGACTTGGCACACGGCGTCAGCGGGTCCCACAATGGCTGTTCTGTATAGAAATAGTATGGCAGTGCATGGTGTTGAAATATATACAGTAGTGTAATACCGCCATAATGTAAAGCAGCGGTTTTTAGAAGTGACCCTGCTGCAGAAATACACCAGGAATATGAGACTGCGATGACAATGACGCACGCACACCCATTACATCATGTACAGTACACCACGCAGTCACTCGTTTTGTACTAAAAAGTGAGGCATTGGCGATGTATTAACCCATTCTGACCGGGCACCCATTTTGGTGTCAGCATCATGTCATGCTTTAGCTATTGAAAAATAGCAGATCTACAAGCTCATATCGCGCCACCGAGTGGCGCGCTACGAGCTTGTAGGTCTGCTATTTTTGTAAAAATCGAAGAACGACTGACATTTTTTAGAATCTGATCTCAGGTCAGAATGGGTTCATCAGACCAGTGTGTGTCCAGTGGAAACCTCGTATGAATCTGATCTCAGGTCAGAATGTCTTAAGTGACGGACAACCAGTTTCCATGCTGGTCGAGAGTCGAAGCATCTGCAGTGCTGCAGTGACATAATGACACCCACACGCACACCACCACACCAAACGGGCGAGGGAACATTTGCAGCCATGTTTAGTTTACGCCTCCATCATGAACACAAGTTTACGCCTCCATCATGAACACCAGTGAATAATGTTTAGTTTACGCCTCCATCATGAACACAAGTGAATAATGTTTAGTTTACGCCTCCATCATGAACACCAGTGAATAATGTTTAGTTTACGCCTCCATCATGAACACCAGTGAATAATGTTTAGTTTACGCCTCCATCATGAACACAAGTGAATAATGTTTAGTTTACGCCTCCATCATGAACACCAGTGAATAATGTTTAGTTTACGCCTCCATCATGAACACAAGTGAATAATGTTTAGTTTACGCCTCCATCATGAACACCAGTGAATAATGTTTAGTTTACGCCTCCATCATGAACACCAGTGAATAATGTTTAGTTTACGCCTCCATCATGAACACCAGTGAATAATGTTTAGTTTACGCCTCCATCATGAACACAAGTGAATAATGTTTAGTTTACGCCTCCGTCATGAACACCAGTGAATAATGTTTAGTTTACGCCTCCATCATGAACACGAGTTAATAATGTTTAGTTTACGCCTCCATCATGAACACCAGTGAATAATGTTTAGTTTACGCCTCCATCATGAACACCAGTGAATAATGTTTAGTTTACGCCTCCATCATGAACACAAGTGAATAATGTTTAGTTTACGCCTCCATCATGAACACAAGTGAATAATGTTTAGTTTACGCCTCCATCATGAACACCAGTGGATAATGTTTAGTTTACGCCTCCATCATGAACACAAGTGAATAATCTTTAGTTTACGCCTCCATCATGAACACGAGTGAATAATGTTTAGTTTACGCCTCCATCATGAACACAAGTGAATAATGTTTAGTTTACGCCTCCATCATGAACACCAGTGAATAATGTTTAGTTTACGCCTCCATCATGAACACAAGTGAATAATCTTTAGTTTACGCCTCCATCATGAACACAAGTGAATAATCTTTAGTTTACGCCTCCATCATGAACACAAGTGAATAATCTTTAGTTTACGCCTCCATCATGAACACGAGTGAATAATGTTTAGTTTACGCCTCCATCATGAACACAAGTGAATAATGTTTAGTTTACGCCTCCATCATGAACACAAGTGAATAATGTTTAGTTTACGCCTCCATCATGAACACCAGTGGATAATGTTTAGTTTACGCCTCCATCATGAACACAAGTGAATAATGTTTAGTTTACGCCTCCATCATGAACACGAGTGAATAATGTTTAGTTTACGCCTCCATCATGAACACAAGTGAATAATGTTTAGTTTACGCCTCCATCATGAACACGAGTGAATAATGTTTAGTTTACGCCTCCATCATGAACACCAGTGAATAATGTTTAGTTTACGCCTCCATCATGAACACAAGTGAATAATGTTTAGTTAACGCCTCCATCATGAACACCAGTGAATAATGTTTAGTTTACACCTCCATCATGAACACAAGTGAATAATGTTTAGTTTACGCCTCCATCATGAACACAAGTGAATAATGTTTAGTTAACGCCTCCATCATGAACACCAGTGAATAATGTTTAGTTTACGCCTCCATCATGAACACCAGTGAATAATGTTTAGTTTACGCCTCCATCATGAACACAAGGGAATAATGTTTAGTTTACGCCTCCATCATGAACACCAGTGAATAATGTTTAGTTTACGCCTCCATCATGAACACAAGTGAATAATGTTTAGTTTACGCCTCCATCATGAACACCAGTGAATAATGTTTAGTTTACGCCTCCATCATGAACACAAGTGAATAATGTTTAGTTTACGCCTCCATCATGAACACCAGTGAATAATGTTTAGTTTACGCCTCCATCATGAACACCAGTGAATAATGTTTAGTTTACGCCTCCATCATGAACACCAGTGAATAATGTTTAGTTTACGCCTCCATCATGAACACAAGTGAATAATGTTTAGTTTACGCCTCCATCATGAACACAAGTGAATAATGTTTAGTTTACGCCTCCATCATGAACACAAGTGAATAATGTTTAGTTTACGCCTCCATCATGAACACAAGTGAATAATGTTTAGTTTACGCCTCCATCATGAACACCAGTGAATAATGTTTAGTTTACGCCTCCATCATGAACACCAGTGAATAATGTTTAGTTTACGCCTCCATCATGAACACAAGTGAATAATGTTTAGTTTACGCCTCCATCATGAACACAAGTGAATAATGTTTAGTTTACGCCTCCATCATGAACACAAGTGAATAATGTTTAGTTTACGCCTCCATCATGAACACAAGGGAATAATGTTTAGTTTACGCCTCCATCATGAACACAAGTGAATAATGTTTAGTTTACGCCTCCATCATGAACACAAGTGAATAATGTTTAGTTTACGCCTCCATCATGAACACAAGTGAATAATGTTTAGTTAACGCCTCCATCATGAACACAAGTGAATAATGTTTAGTTTACGCCTCCATCATGAACACAAGTGAATAATGTTTAGTTTACGCCTCCATCATGAACACCAGTGAATAATGTTTAGTTTACGCCTCCATCATGAACACAAGTGAATAATGTTTAGTTTACGCCTCCATCATGAACACAAGTGAATAATGTTTAGTTTACGCCTCCATCATGAACACAAGTGAATAATGTTTAGTTTACGCCTCCATCATGAACACAAGGGAATAATGTTTAGTTTACGCCTCCATCATGAACACCAGTGAATAATGTTTAGTTTACGCCTCCATCATGAACACCAGTGAATAATGTTTAGTTTACGCCTCCATCATGAACACCAGTGAATAATGTTTAGTTTACGCCTCCATCATGAACACAAGGGAATAATGTTTAGTTTACGCCTCCATCATGAACACCAGTGAATAATGTTTAGTTTACGCCTCCATCATGAACACCAGTGAATAATGTTTAGTTTACGCCTCCATCATGAACACCAGTGAATAATGTTTAGTTTACGCCTCCATCATGAACACCAGTGAATAATGTTTAGTTTACGCCTCCATCATGAACACCAGTGAATAATGTTTAGTTTACGCCTCCATCATGAACACCAGTGAATAATGTTTAGTTTACGCCTCCATCATGAACACCAGTGAATAATGTTTAGTTTACGCCTGTTGGAGGGAGTGACAATGGGAGTGGAGGGTTACTCTGAGTGAAACATGGCAACTTATGCAGAACCACACACACACACACACACACACACACACACACACACACACACACACACACACACACACACACACACACACACACACACACACACACACACACACACACACAGGCGATCTACAAGCTTTAGAACTGGCAGATAAGCCCATTCTGAAAATATTCGCCTAGAGTACATTGAAATGCCCAAATGAGTGACACCTGGTTGAAAGTGGTAAATTGACCCAAATAGACCTGTGACTGTCCATTGTTATAGGCCTACTTCTGTGTTAAATTAGTAGAGGATTTTACAGCAAGTAGGCTACATGCTAAAGCAGAGAGTCTTAAAGGGCCACGTCACCCCTTTTGCAACCAGATCTTATTTTAATGATGTTTGGGAGACAAGAAACACTTTCCTGGGGGTTTTTATGTGGGTCATTTGTGTTTTAGATATTTCAGTATTTCGAGGTATCCATGGGCTCCATGATGTCATGGACACTGGGCTCAGTTCCTTCCTGGACTACAATTCCCATAATGCTTTGGTGCACTGCTTCTCCTTGTGGATAGGGGGAGGGCTGTGTTACTGAGACAACATGTAGTCCAGGAAGTAAGTGAGCCCAGTGTCCATGACATCATGGAGTCCATGGACACCTTGAAATACTAAAATATCCAAAAACACACATTACCCACATAAAACCCCCAGGAAAGTGTTTCTCGTCTCCCAAACATCATTAAAATAAGATCTAGATTCTTGCAGATCTACATGCTCACAACTTGTTGTTGTGGTCTTATAGAGGGTATATATGCGCGTGACATCATCATCAAACCCGGAAGTTATGCAGGAATGCCAAAAAAAGTCCTATCTGATTGCATTAAACAACGTTAAACTCACTTTCACTTTAAGCGTACCCTCTATACATATCGGTTATCTTCAGCCTGCGACGCGGCACGCAACAAAACATAATCAGGCTTAAGAGCAAACGTAAGAATGGCATGTGGTTGCGCGGTAATCTTAAAGACTTTCATCAGTCATCATCTCACACAATACCATTCCAATCATTTTAAATCCTTACCCCGTTATGGGAAAATTGGTGGACCTCACAGCAGGAACCTGAGGCGCACATCACTGGGGAATATCATTACACATGTTGTTCTCGAGCCATGTCTAAAATGTTTAATGACCTCTTGGTCTGTAAGTACTTGGGCGAACGAACGCATTTAACTGGCAAATTGAAAGCAACAGAAAAATGGGAAAGTTCCTCTTCCCGGATCGCAGCCTGCTGCTTGCTGCTGTTGTTGTTGTTGTGTGTCTGATTCAGGGACGTGCAGAGAGTGTTCGAGAGGCAGGGGCTGCAATCATGTACTGTAAGAAGAAGGCACGTTTGGATGAAAATAGCAGATCTACAAGCTCTCAACTATTTTTGGGGAGCAACCTAGCACTCTTTAGCTAGTGGAGATGCGGTGTGTAACGACATGGATTGGTTGGATGCAATAAAGAAGATTTCCACGTCAATGTACACCAGGTTAAGGGTTTGGATCATGTCTTGTCTGTTCTCAGGAGCATTCAAACAGAGTAATTTGGGTGTTATTGGTCATTGCTGTAATCCTACAGTGAAGGCTCTACGTGCTCCTGGTGAGGGCTTCTCACTGGCAGGAGAGTCTGTAGTCCGAGAGTCTTGTATTGTCACTGTACAATACAAGTGACAACACGTGTGTGTGTGTGTGTGTGTGTGTGTGTGTGTGTGTGTGTGTGTGTGTGTGTGTGTGTGTGTGTGTGTGTGTGTGTGTGTGTGTGTGTGTGTGTGTGTGTGTGTGTGTGTGTGTGTGTGTGTGTGTGTGTGTGTGTGTGTGTGTGTGTGTGTGTGTGTGTGTGTGTGTGTGTGTGTGTGTGTGTGTGTGTGGCTGTACAGCTTGTAAAACAATGGGTACAAGGCTGGGACAACACAGGTACAATATTAACAATGGAAAAAAGACAACCACAAGGTTTGTGCAACATTTCATGGCTCATGGCATTGAAGCTCTAAAATGCGCTGGACTTCAACACAATCCCAACTGGACAGTAGGACAAAGACATTTTAATGAAAAACAGTGGATTAAGAACCTCAACACGGATTTTCCTGGAGGCTTAAACATGCCTAAAATCAGATCTTGAAAACAACAAAACTTAAACTCAGGATTAAACTGGAGAAATCTAAAAATGATTGGATTAGACTTCCTTCGGATACATGGCGAATGCATTTATTCCTTGCCCAAACGCCGTCACTCGGGGCAGGTCGTATCGCACACCTCGCCCATGTGACTTCCCGGGCGGGGCACGGGGCAGTAAAACAAACACGCCCCGAAGGCACTGGGGCTGGCAGTGATACCCCCGATGTCATGGAATTATTGTATTTAACCCGTTCTGACCTGAGATCAGATTCTAAAAAATGTCTTCTACGTCCTGATAGTTTACCATTCTGACCTGAGATCAGATTCTAAAAAATGTCTTCTACGTCGTGACAGTTTACCATTCTGACCTGAGATCAGATTCTAAAAAATGTCTTCTACGTCCTGACAGTTTTCCATTCTGACCTGAGATCAGATTAAAAAAAATGTCTTCTACGTCCTGACAGTTTTCCATTCTGACCTGAGATCAGATTCTAAAAAATGTCTTCTACGTCCTGACAGTTTTCCATTCTGACCTGAAATCAGGTTAAAAAAAATGTCTTCTACATCCTGACAGTTTACCATTCTGACCTGAGATCAGATTCTAAAAAAATTCTTCTACGTCCTGACAGTTTTCCATTCTGACCTGAAATCAGATTCTAAAAAAAAAGCATAACATGATGCTAACACCAAAATGGCTTATTATTGTATTATGTTGCTGTCGGGCAGAAACCTCTCAATCTACATATTTGAACTTTTTGTCTTGTTGTTGTTTTTCCTGCGTGAGCTTGTAGATCTGCTACTTTTGATGCTTTTTGATACACGGGTTTAATGTTTGTCCTTAGTTAAACGCCATTCTGACCTGAGATCAGATTCATACGAGTTTTCCACTGGACACACACTGGTCTGATTAACCCATTCTGACCTGAGATCAGATTCTTCAGTGCGTGCAGGGAGGGGGTTGGGGCTGAGGAAGACATCCGGACACATCCGTCCCCACAGACTATGGCGTCCCTTCCTGAAACATGCCAGTTCTTCCTGCTGTGTGTACCCGGCAGCGATGGAGAAGGTCATTAGACGATTACATGGCTCGGAGCAGTGCAGTGTTCGTGTAGCAACATGGAGGCACATGGGCGTCGCTAGCAGAGCTGTCTGTCTGCCTCTTGTCCTGGAGTGGCATAACGGATGTGACATGCATGGAGGAGAGGACGCCCTACAGACTCTCAGGGTGTCCCTGTTCCCATCATCTCTAAACTAAATAAGTGTAAAGCGTTTAAAGTGAAAATGCTTGACGGGTTGTCCCAATATTCGAAAATAACACGAGACAGACTGTGGTGAAGAATCCCCTCCAGTACCAAGTCCAACTTTTTTTCCTCATATCAGGACACCTTGGAGAGTATTAGCACACTTATACCACGGTCACTTAGCACTTTTACTAGTGTGGAATATTGTTTATTACCGTTTGTTATGGTTACATGAAGCTTAATATCTCACACACCTGACCAGAAATAAGTATTTTCAATGGCTATAATAATGTATTATATTGTCTAAGAAGCCATATAAACATTTTACAGGTGTGCATCTGCTGTCAGCAAGTGAACAGTACAGTTGCCGACAGTAATATGTAGCCAATCTGTAACCAAAAAGGGTTAACAGTTTAACACAAGAGAAAAAATATGGTTTGAGATGAGGTAGAACTGGGAATATGAAAGAAAATGCAGCTGGAGCTGTATTTCTGCAAAAAAAGAAAAAAAAATCATCTGTCCATGCATAAACTGGATGTCATACAATTTACAATTTACAATTTACAATTTAGGCATTTAGCAGACGCTCTTAATCCAGAGCGACTTACATTTAAGCAAGAACAAAAGCATGGGAATACATCACATAAAAGCATTTATCATGAAACATGCGTATTTGCGTAAGCTAAGAAAGTAACAGTGGAATATCTATATAATGAAACTATACATACACTATACATATAAACTATACATATTTACTACTATGCTATACATATGTACTATGGCGTGCTATGACTATAATACAATACAATTATAGTGCTGTCTACATAACATGCTAGAAGTCTGCGTCAACTGCTATCTAAGCCAACTGAAATGCTATCTAAGGGGTTAGGGTAAGTGCTATGGGCCATAGCATAATAGCATAATCTGTGACTCTGAAGCAGGCGTTGCAAAATAATAAAATATAAAATTACTAAAAAGCAGAGTGCGTTAACTGGCTCGCCCCAAGCTAAATCTGCTAGTGTTAATCTCTCAACTAAGCATATGGTTTGTTATACAACACGCACGCACGCACACACGCACGCACGCACACACGCACGCCTGAGATCAAAACATGGACATCACACAGCGATCGGAAATGTTTTTAAGATTTGTCTTTCAGTCCTAGCTGTGCTTCCAAGTGACTAGTATAGAAAAAGTAGAAGACTGGAGCTGACATAATATCTTCCATCACACCCACTTTAAGAGACACAAATGCATTTGTTTCCCTGAACATTGCTTCTGCCCATGATGGATGGCCGGGACTCCTTATTATAGCCGTTTCCAGCATGCATTACAGCTGTGTGTGTGTGTGTGTGTGTGTGTGTGTGTGTGTGTGTGTGTGTGTGTGTGTGTGTGTGTGTGTGTGTGTGTGTGTGTGTGTGTGTGTGTGTGTGTGTGTGTGTGTGTGTGGGGAGGGGGGTATGTAGGAAATTGTCACTGTTTGGGAGGAAAACTTGAAATTCCATATCTTTTACGTACCATTTTCACATTATTTATCCATTTCCTGAGTAGTAATTACAAAAATTAATACCATAGAGGACTGTGGTGTCTCGAGGGACGTGCCTTGGTGGACATCCACATGGATGGGAAATTGGGAGCAGCTAGGGCGTGTCCCCTATACATAAACAATGAAGAGAAATACAGTCAACCTAAGCTGTGCTCACACTGTGGGACCATCTGGGCAGATACCAGCCTCGGACATGACGCAATGCCCCTGCGATCGTCAGGAGGGGCATTTCTAGACCCCAAAAACCTTCCCCATTATCCTGTAGTGTGAGCGAAGCTTTAGTTGGCGGCGGAGATGAGGTTTAGGCACGATGACTGGCAGTCGCAGAGAGTCACCCCCGCTCAGAATGCCTTCAACGCCACGCTCAGAATGCCACGTTACTACAACAAGAATGACACGCGTGTCAAACTGCCAGGTGCAACAAGCACCTGGCAGTTTGTATGTTTCTCTGCACAACCTCCTAGCCTGTAGCTCCAGTTAGCTCATAACATTAGCCGTTTGGATGAAGAAGGCCTACTGGCTATTCTTGCCTCTGCAAACATGAACACATTCACAGTGCCACAAACCCTATATAGCCATTATATTGAAACGAGCCCCTTTACCCCCCAAATACAGTACATAACTAGAAAAAGTGCCCTTCTGGGCACAGTTCTCCACCAGGAGGATAGGAATGTTTAGGAGTAATATAAACATGTTTATTGTTTGTTTGTTCCAATCTTTGCCAATCAGAATGGAATATGGGAAATGGTGCAGATCCGTGTTGATCGCACGCATGCACAATCCACCTGTTGGTGGCGCTTTAACAGGCCAATGTGAAATGGGTGGGCTATATTCCTCAGCCTAGTAGGAAAGTGCGTGAAAGATTTCACGTCAAATTGCACGCTGTGTTCATGATTTGAGGCTTTTTGTTCAAAACAGGCCAATCCTGCAAAATTTGAAAGCCAATGTTAGCCAATTAGGATGGAATATGAAATATCAGACACATCCGTCTTGAGCACATGACTATGGAGATACTGTGTAACGATTTGCGGGATTTTTGGACAAAATCCGGAGGAGTAATATCCAAAAATGTGTTTTACAAAAGTCGGCCTCCTGGTGGCGCTCTAAAAGCCAGATGTGAACTAGAGAGACTGTGTACCAATTTGCGTGATGTTTGGACAAAATCTGTAGGTGTACTGTGCAAAAACTTGTTTTGCACAAAGCGGCCTCCTGGTGGCGCTATAACAGGCCGTTCTGGAAATTTTGGGGCAGAGGTTCATCGTTGGCATCCAGGGAGTGTGTGTGCAAAATTTGGCATCGACCGGGTTAACGGTGCCGGAGATTAGCTGCTCACGGACACACACACGGACGGACACACGGACGGACGGACGGACGGACGGACGGAGTGCAAAACATACTCTCCCCCCATGCCTTCGGCCTGGTGGAGACAATGAGTGAACATACAACCTATTTCCAAGCCATCTATAGATTCATACTGCACTGCAGGGTATCCCCCAGCAGCTGTGAGGAGCCCACCCCAGCATGACGTCTTCATTAATCCGACTGATTCATCGTCCCCGCTGCTGCTCTGTCCATGAGTGTTAAGTAACCATGACCAGTGATGCTCAGCGATTAAGCCTAGCCTATTAAGCCTAGTTATGAGCTTGAATGCAGCTACACACCTGAATACGAGCTTGTAGGTCTGCTATTTTTGAAAAATCGAAGACACTTTTAGAATCTGATGTCAGGTCAGAATGGGTTAATAATGAAACTGTCAGGATGTAATAGACATTTTTAGAATCTGATCTCAGGTCAGAATGGGTTAATGACCTCTTGGTCTGTAAGTACTTGGGCGAACGAACGCATTTAACTGGCAAATTGAAAGCAACAGAAAAATGGGAAAGTTCCTCTTCCCGGATCGCAGCCTGCTGCTGCTGCTGCTGCTGTTGTTGTGTGTCTGATTCAGGGACGTGCAGAGAGTGTTCGAGAGGCAGGGGCTGCAATCATGTACTGTAAGAAGAAGGATGAAAACAGCAACATCTACAAGCTCTCAACTATTTTTGGGGCACAACCTACTGTAGCACTCTTTAGCTAGTGGAGATGTGGTGTGTAACGACATGGATTTCCAAACAAATTTATTCAACGCAAAATGCTGCGTTCAGGTTCAGGAGACTTCGGGGGGGGGGGGGGGGGGGGTGGGGGGGGAAGCAATTCTCCTGAATGCTGCCTTCCTTCCAGCATGTGGCATGCTGAGAGGAGTGTCATTTTTGCATTTCCTGTGCCATTAGTAAATCGTGGTCTGGAAAGGACACTTGTTTTACAGACGGGGTAAAAAAAGGCCAGGGGCTGAAGCCCCCTTTGATGTCTATGTGTGCACGTCCCTGCGTCTGATTCAGGCCATTTGGAATCAACCCGTCGTCGTCATCGCCACCCTCTCGCCGGTGTGTCGTCTTTGCCAGCGATGCTTAACCCATTCTGACCTGAGATCAGATTCATACGAGGTTTCCGCCGGACACACACTGGTCTGATGAACCCATTCTGACCTGAGATCAGATTCTAAAAAATGTCAGTCGTTCTTCGATTTTTCAAAAAATAGCAGACCTACAAGCTCGTATCGCGCCACTCGGTGGCGCGATATGAGCTTGTAGATCTGCTATTTTTCAATAGCTAAAGCACGACATGATGCCAACACCAAAATGGGTGCCCGTTCAGAATGGGTTAAAATTAAAAACGTTGCACAAGCAAACGGAGCCAAGGGGCAGCAGAGCCAGATACACGTCAGACACGTGAAGTCAAATATAAATGCTTAAATCATTTAACCCACTCATACATCATCCTCTTGTGTGTCGACGCAATATCCAGTTAGATTTTCAGGATAATTTGACCAGGAAGGAATGGAAGCTTATAATTCTACCAATATACTGTATTTAGAGTGTAACAATAATCAAGTGCAGGCCATTTGAATTATTTTATATATAGATTTTGGGCAAGTGGCTATGGCTGTTTTTAGCCCAAGGAGTGTATTGTGTGCAAAACTAATGCTTGGAATGGATTCAGAATGTTGAAAACCCCCTAGTTTTATGTTGCATGCAAAAGGAACGTTTGACATTACCTGCCATTGGATGTTAATGGTAGGGTCACAAGAAATCCAATACCGACAGCCGGTCAGCAAGTGGATTCATGAATATATTTATATAGACAATATTTTAGGCCAATAAAACATTAAATATACCAAATTTCGGACTATCTGTGATATGAAATAATCAGTGCTTAGTGGTTTTGTTCGATTTAAAAAAAATAACAAATATATAATAATCCAAGGCTAGCAATGCCAAGTATTGGCACAGCTGGGTTGCTATGTGTGAAAGAGTTGTACTTAGTATTACGTTGATAGTATATGGTGTAGTGAAGCATAGCAGGGAATTAATTTAGCAGACATATCGTACCCCGTGTTGTAACCCTAACATTTGTGCGCATTGCTACTGTATACATTTGTCTATGGAATGTTTTTTTTCCTCCTTCTCCCCCTTCTAACTGTCTTAGAAGGGGGGGGAAAAGGAAACATGTGCTTGTTTCGAAGATGTCTACAGTATAAGTTCTATGGGGAACAACTGCCCTCTCCAGACCACGAATGCAGCGTTTACTATGGTAAAAGAAGTGAGCCTAAGTGACCGTGACTCCGTGGTGCTGAGTTGAGGGGCATTAGCACCGATTCGATTTGTCACGTTTAAAATGGCCACTTCTGCGGCCCCCTTTTCCCACACTGCCGTGTGTTGTTTAGAGCACTGTTGCTTAGCAGCACTTTACCGTCATTTAATTTTTTCTACACTCAAATCTGTAACCTCCCCCCTCCCACAACCCCCTTTTCCCCCCTCAGCACCCCCTGAAGAACATTCAAGTATACCCCCCCCCCCCCCCCCCCCAAAAAAAAGCCCTCATCCAGCTATACTCGCATGAATTCCCTCCTCAAATCTGTCTTGGCACAGGCCCCGGAGGCAGGCAGTTGACCCGGGTCATTACAGGGGTGTTTATGACCCAGGGATAGCAGCTGAGGAGAGCCCCCCCCCCCCCCCCCCCGGCACCCTGAGTTTCCTGCATCCTTGAGAACGAAGTCCTGCTGTGTTGCTAATGGGCCTGGGCCCAGATAACCCCCCCCCCCCCCCATCTTGTGGGTTATACTGCATCATCTGATATGAACTGCCTTCCACTGGGGCTCCTAAACCACCATGCACCACCCGTCCAAACGCAGTGGTGGAAAAGTAACTAAGTACATTATTTACTCAAGTACTTGTTGTATTTGAGTTATTTGTACTTTACTTGAATATTTCCAATACTTTTTTACTTGTACTGTACTCTACTACGTCTCAGAGCCAATTTTTTTACTTTTTACTTCATTACATTTCTTTTAGTTAATAGTTATTTTGGAGAATTAAATTTTTGATTAGAAAACATACATGAACCACTTCAACCCCTATATATATATATATATACATTTCGTCGAACTTGTGAAATGGGACATTCTGCAATATGAGTACTTTTACTTTTAGTAGCCAAAAGGTGGCTGCACACTGGACGTGTTTTTCGGAAAACCGATGGAGAAACGTCGCGAAAAATCCGAAAAAACGCGCAGGGACCTTTACTTTAAATACATTTTGATGCCGATACCTTTTGACCTTTACTCGGGTACATTTTGAACACGGGGACTGCTACTTGTAACAGAGTACATCTGTCCATTTGAGTAGTTTTTCCCCACCACTGTCCAAACGGTCCCATCAGAACCCAATGCCAGGAGGGATCATGGAGGTGCAGTGGAGGGTGGGAACCAAAGACAGCAAAGTGAGGCAAATAAACCGTGGCGAACATAAACACCAGTTTTAGTATGGATTCTCTAAAGGGGGGCCCCTAAAGGGGGGCCCCACAAGGCTCCTCTCTCCAAAATATACAGTACTGATATTGGTTGGAGAGAGAATGCTGGGTAACAGTCTGTCTTAACGGAGCGAGCTAAAGTTGATTTCACAGTCAGTGAAGCGCGATTGGGATCCACTGGAAGCATCATGTTATATAAGGCATTTACAAGAGATTTCCTCTGGTTTTATAGGGAATCGTGTAGAGATTTAGATTTATTTAGATGGGTTTTATAGGGAATCGTGTAGAGATTTAGATTTATTTAGATGGGTTTTATAGGGAATCGTGTAGAGATTTAGATTTATTTAGATGGGTTTTATAGGGAATCGTGTAGAGATTTAGATTTATTTAGATGGGTTTTATAGGGAATCGTGTAGAGATTTAGATTTATTTAGATGGGTTTTATAGGGAATCGTGTAGAGATTTAGATTTATTTAGATGGTTTTATAGGGAATCGTGTAGAGATTTAGATTTATTTAGATGGGTTTTATAGGGAATCGTGTAGAGATTTAGATTCATTTAGATGGTTTTATAGGGAATCGTGTAGAGATTTAGATTTATTTAGATGGGTTTTATAGGGAATCGTGTAGAGATTTAGATTTTTTTAGATGGGTTTTATAGGGAATCGTGTAGAGATTTAGATTTATTTAGATGGGTTTTATAGGGAATCGTGTAGAGATTTAGATTTATTTAGATGGTTTTATAGGGAATCATGTAGAGATTTAAATCTATTTAGATGAGACGGTGAAGAATGACCAGAGAGGACCAATGAAATCAAAAACAGGTCCCAAGCAGGAGAGGACTCGATGACATTGTTATGTAGGGGACATACGGCCAACCCAGATTCTAATGATGGTTAATATAAGGATTCTTGAATATATCTGAATAATAGTTAACCCTGTACAAAAGAAAAGAAGAAAAATAAAATAAAAGCAGATGCATAACAAAAAAAAGAGATTCAAAAGTGTATTTTAATGTGGCATTATACAAATTATATGTCTGTGTAATAACGGCAATGTGGTTATGATAATGAGTATTGACATTGTGTCAACTAAGAGACCAAGAGAATGCATGCCCTGTGCTTGATAACAGGCTTGATAAGCACAAGGCTTATTGATACCGAGTACTCAATAAGCTTGTTATCTGTTTTTTTTTTTTTTTTTCAGGTATCTGGTATCGAGCTCCATCCCTATATGTGCTCTTTTTTCTTCCCCAGGTCGGAGCGCAGGCCAATGATGGCGGGGCGGTGTTCATCCGAGAGTTCACCCTGATTCGCCGTGACCACCTCCCAGAGGAGCCTCTTCCAGACGGCCCGACCAACCAAAAGCCAGAAGACCCGGTGAGTGAAAACATTGTCTACTCGTCTACTCTGTTTAGCGCAGCTGTGAGTTTAACCCATTTAGGATGCATCTTTGTCACCTCATATATTTTTAACCACTTTAAGCGACATTTTCAACTTTAGAAGCTCCGCACACTCAGACTGCGCACAATCAATGTATTTATTTAGCAAGCTTTCGGTCTACTGACCTTCTTCAGTAGAAAGCTTGCTAAATAAATACATTGATTGTGTGCAGATCTGAGTGTGTGGAGCTTCGCTTTATTTTTCCCATGTTCCCTTTGTGGCTCCAGCACCTCTTTCAAGTTTTTTCAGCGGATGAGCGGTGGTTCTTTTTACATGTTTGTCAAACTTTAGATGTCGAAAAATAGCAGATCTACAAGCTTGTTAGAATCTTCTTTAACTCATATCTTCCCTGGAACAACATATTTTCAGATGGGGTTTGGAGGACAAATTATACACATAACTTTGGGAGTCCTTGACATGAAAAGTCTGATACAGAAAACTGTCATGATTTAGTAGACATTTGTAGAACCTGGTCTCAGTTCTCAATGGGTTTTTTACCTGTTGGCAATCAAAAGTAGGAGGACTGTCTGTTCTGTTTTAATGATGACCTTACGATTGTTTTCCTTGTGTGGAAAAACTGATCCTGATGATTTGGATTACTGTATACAGTGTCCCGACCAATACAGATGTAGATCGGCCCTTGTGCTATTTAGGATGAGTGCCAACGTAGCTGGCAAGTCTTGCATGTCGTGGTTGTCAGGCAAAGGGTGTGACAGTGGGTATGTCATTAGCGTGAGCTAGTTGGCACCAGCCTTCATGGATGATTCATTGCTTTGCGACCATGTCACCTCAAGACGTAAGTCTTGTCAGCCCTCCCCCATCAATCAACTGCGTTCAGTGGCATGCACAGACATTTAGAGTGGCAGGTGCTCCAGTGAAAAAAGGGCACCTTGTGCACCGTGTGGAACCGGCCGGTTGCCTTAATAGTGTTAAATAGTTAAATAATATATTAGAAGCTTTTTTTATCAAGAATTCTGGGAGGGGGGGGGGGGTCCCTGGAACTACATATTTTCAGATGGTGTGGTCGGTGGCCAAGTACATATCATTTTGGGGGTCCTTGACCTTGACATGTAATAGTTTGAGAACCACTGATATAGAAACAGTTTGTATTCTCTGAAAACTGTCATGATTTAGAAGACATTTGTAGAATCGAACTTAGGTCTAAATGGGTTAAGTGTAGGACAAGCCGTTCCCCATGCTGAGTGGATGCATCTGTAGCACTGCGATGACATTACTGTAGCTCGCATGCACGCCAAACGGGCGAGGAAACATTTTGCAGCCATGTTACGCCTCGGTAATGAACACAAGTGAATAATGTCGGACTCGGAGGGACTCTGGGAGGGGTTGTTGGTTTACTTGAAGCTGAACATGGCAACTCATGCAGAACCACGCATATTAACTCTCTCTATCTCTCTCTTTCTCCGCACGCACGCACACACACACGCGCGCACACCTCTTTGCATCCCTTTGCTCTTGTTCCGTCAGCATTATTGAAGTCTCATTCGTCTCCCACACAGGTTCACTTAAGCCTAATTTATACTTTGCGCATGTGTTGCATGCCGAAAATAGCTGATCTACAAGTAGATGATGTACTGTAGATCTTCTTCTATTTTCAGTGCTTGACACCGACTCACAACTAAATCAGGCCTTACTTACTTCGTCTTATATAACTGGGGGGCCGCTGTTACTGCGACTCCATGCCTTCATCACAGCACTTAGACATCCATGCAACCGCTCCCAATAACAATTATTATAGCGTTGAATCTGTTCAAGTTTAATTTACTTTAGTGTTTGAGTGGTGCTGTAACATTCACAGCAAACTAGAACTGAAGAAATCAATGTGCTCGTTGCAATTTTCTGTTGTTGCTGACAATTGATTGTATAAATGGAGGGAACTCTATATTCTTAAGTAAGCAGCGGAGACAAAGGAACAAATGAGTACTGAAGACGCCAGCATCCCCTGATGTTTAGCATGTGTTTCGAGGGCAGTGAGAACACAGGCTATGATGATTGCATTTATTTATCTTGCCTAATTGTGCTTCTTTGTGCCGTTTGCGTGTGTGTGTGTGTGTGCATGCGTGTGTGTGTGTGTGTGTGTGTGTGTCTGTGCGTGCATGCGTTTGTATACTTCCCCTCACAAGTGATTGACCACAAGACTGACCCTTCTCTCCTTCCGCTGGCCACAACACGAGTGCTTCCACGCTTGAGCGAATGACCCCTCTTCACCTTACCAATTGAATATTCAACGCCACTCTCACCCCTTTTGAACAGTAATCAAATAAAAGGGAAATTACATTTGACCCGCGGTTTGACCTCGGAAAGGATCAAAGGGTGCTGCTTGAACACTGACAGATTGGTGCAGACCTTTATGCATTTCATGCATTGCCAAATTGCCACAGGTGCAAATAAGATACCTTGGCACCGTACATACTGTACAACATGGAAAGGGGAAACCAAAACGGACATTTTTTGTAACTTGACGCATTGTTGCTTTCCTTTTTTTTTATATATATATTTTTTATCCCACGATTTTGTAACCCATTTTTCACCCCTGTGTCAATCATCTAATGTGATCCTGGGCTCTACACACCCTCCGCCAACCTGGGGAGAGCAACGGACTTAACTCATGCTTCCTTCATGCTTGAGTGTCCAAGTTGCTCCTTTACACCTGACAGGGGGGAGTTTCTCTGGTTGGACGTATAGCGTGTGGAAGGAACACGTTATTCCAACCAGTTCCTTTCCCCTCCATCAGGTGCCCCGGCTGGCCAGGGGGAGGCAGTTTAGAGACCAGGAGTACAGCATGTTTTTGTGAGGGTACCTACCCTAGGGTAAACTCCACACAGAAAGGCCCTTTCGCCAACCCCGCCTTCGGGTATGGGCACTGATGACGCGGAGGAGGAAACACGCCGCCAGCACCCACAGCGCCCCGAGTGGGAATCGAACCCAGGACCTTCTAGCTGTGAGGCGACAGCACTACCAACTGTACCACCGTGCCCGCATTGTTGCTTTCCTGAAGAGGGTTATTCCCAAAGGGGGACGTTCATTAATCTCAACATTGAAATAATGTGATTCCTTTGGCCTAGTAGGCCTACAGTTTGCTCTGCATTAGTCAGCACTCACTATTGTGATCCCATGTAGCTTGTTGCGAACAAGAGAAATCATGTCGCCACCAGTGATATCTTGGGGAATTTCTTTGGGAAACGTCAGCTCACGTAGACCAGGAAGAGTGCAGTGTCAACAATGCATGGAGTGGGCCCAGGCCGTAGCGTAACGGTCTGGGCACCAGACTGGTGATCCAGTCGCGGTGTGCCGCGGGTTCGACTCCCGGACCCGACACGGCCTTTACCGCATGTCATCCCCCCATCTCTCTCCCGTTTCCTGTCAGCCTACTTTCTATCCCTTAAAAAATCAATAAAGGCGTAAGCCGCAAAAAAATATCTTAAAAAAAAAAAAAAACAATGCATGGAGTGTTGCTGTCACATCATCTAGAACAGATGTTAACAAAAAACAATTGCGCAATTGAGTTGTAGCGTTAGACCCCCTCCAGGAGAAACTGAAGGAGCGGCTCCAATAGCAGCTCCAATATCTTTTTATTTTTTATTTTATTTTTATTTTTTGGTACATAATTATCAACTTACTTTTGTAAAAAAGGGTTGGGGAGAAATTCCCCATTAACAAAGAGCACCCAGCGTATATAAGCTGGAAAGTGTTCCCCGCGCGGCAGTATTCATAACCTGAGGATGAGATTGCGCTTTCTGACTCTGAAAGGATCATAATACTTGCACGATTCACGATGTTAAAGTTTAAAGCAAAATGTTATATTGCGTGATGCGTCCAATGCGTTAGTGCCTGCATCATTCTCAATGGATGGAGTGCTTATTCAGGTTACTGTATATAGCGTAGATTAATCTTGACAATGTAACATATGGAAAATATTGTCAATTGTATAGTCTTTAGTTGTTGTTCATACTAAAAATCCACCTCAAGGCCGTGCATCATTGCTGCTATCCACAGTATATATGAGTGCCAAACCAACCCACACAGATCTCCATAGAAAGACCCCACAGGCTCCCAGGAGCCACATTCCTGATTGTTATCACCACTTAGCAAGTTTAGCCCCTCTTGGTCTCGTATCGCCGTTCTGTGTTACATCTTTGTTCAGTATTAAGGCTACTTCAGAGCCAAGCCAAACAGAGCTTAATTAGCAAGGCAGCCCAGGAGGTGGTTTTCAGCCTCCAAAAGTGCTTTCACTCTCAAGTGGTTTATCCTCTGTTAGTATATGCCTGCGGGGGTGGGGGTAATACAACTGACCTCCCTTCCAGCACCTTGTAGCACCAGTCCCCCAAGATAGTATAAGAGGAATTGTTCGCTCCCAAAATGAAAATGTTTTTGCTGGCTAACTTGCCAAGGAGGGTTGTTTTGTAATGGCAGAGGGAGCTGGTATACTGTATCTGGTGAGATTTGAGAATCATTCTGCTTTGAGTTGTGATATTGAGTGTTGCCAAGCGCATAGGAGTCCAACAACAGTGTGTCAGCGGACATAATAAACAAACCCTGACACATAATAAAGCTGTGTTAGGGTGAATGTTTTGTATTTTGCCATATGACATAATTGTAAACATCATTATTATGACCGCGCTGTTGCCAGTCTCCTCTTTTTTTTATGCCTGACACAATGAGTGTTATTGTGCAGTGCCTCAGCACTGTTCAAGCACTTCTTTACTGTATATCAGAGAACATGCAAATAGTTAATGGGGAACTACACTGAAACGTGACGTGAGAGAACACTTCCCAGTGCGTTCTGTGCACCGAGAGGTTGCTATGTCTCTGCGCTCGAAAAATCCCCTCCAGCCTACGCAAAATCTGACGTTTTGACGAATTTTTGCATATAGACCGCTAGTGGAGATCTTCCAGCTAGCGCAGGCTCTTGGTACACAATGTACATACTGCTCCTCGCAATAGAACGATATAGGATTTATGTTAGATATCGTGTTTCTCCATTGTTTCTGTTGAAATGTTATTTCGGCGTGGGATGGTTTTCAGATTTAACGTCTACGGGGCTTATTGTGATGTAAACCAAATTAGCAGACAGCTAGTCTGTCACTGTTTTATCACCGTTTGTGGTCAATGGGGGGGAAACCTGAGAGTGGACCACACAAGGGCTTCTGTTCCCCGAGGGAGACGTTACAGGTGGCAGCTAGACTTCTGTCGGCTCTCACTACCGTCCTCGGGCATCAGCGGAAAGAGAAAGAGAGACATTAACCCATTTCGGGCGGGAACCCCTTTTGGTGTTTTTAAGCATACTTTAGATATTGAAAAATAGCAGATCTACAAGCTCGTAGCGCGGCACTCGCTTGTAGGTCTGCTATTTTTGAAAAACGGTGAATATGTGCCGCAAATCTTTGAATATATATTCTTCTGGGGGAGGTCACTGGAACAACATATTTTCAGATGGGGGTCGGCGGCCAATTACATAATAATCTTGGGGGTCCTTGATATGAAAATGTTTGAGAACGACTGACATATAGAAACATAGTTTTTTTTCAGAAAACTTAGACTTAAACTTTATTTAGACATTTTGTAGAATCCTTCCGGTCAAAATAGGTTAAAGGAGAGGGGAAAGAAAGGACGACGGATCGGAGCGACAGAATGAGAGCGAGAGAAAACTCAAACTTCAGAAGAACATTGTGAGATCGGAGAAACTGAGAGTCGGGGAGTCGGAGGGGGGGGGGGGGGGGGTGTCTATATTATCGAGAGGGAGGGGTGGGGGGCTCGGATAAAGCGACATGAGGGGAGATAGAAGGAGAGGGAGAGATGCATGGCGCCACGACGCACACCACACGGTTTTCTCCTCAGCCTCCGCTACCGTCTAGACAGCAAATAGGATCATCCTGTCATCAGACGTCCTTTAAAGTGGGTTACTGAAAGGTGATCCTTCATTTAGCGTGCGTGCGTGCGTGCGTGCGTGCGTGCGTGCGTGCGTGCGTGCGTGCGTGCGTGCGTGCGTGTGAGCAAGCGAGTGTGCGTGCGTGCGCTGTAGTGCGTGCGTGCACTGCAGTGCGTTTAACTTGTGCTGATGCACCATTTGTGTGATTGTACACATGTGTTTTAGTTAAGCTGATATGATATGCTGAGAGAGAGAGAGAGAGAGAGAGAGAGAGAGCGAGAGAGATCAAAGTTGTCCCCAGGAACCCCCATGACTTGCAGAGTTCTCAAGGAAAAAGCATTTAGGGAAGTCTTATAATTATGAATGTGGTCAGTTCCTTGCAGATATTGTACATGTATGTGGTCCCTTTCATGAAGATGTTTTATATGATATGCAAGTGTGTGTGTGTGTGTGTGTGTGTGTGTGTGTGTGTGTGTGTGTGTGTGTGTGTGTGTGTGTGTGTGTGTGTGTGTGTGTGTGTGTGTGTGTGTGTGTGTGTGCGTGTGTGCGTGCGCGTGTGCGTGTGCGTGCGTATTCTACACCTTAAAATAGTACTTCTGGAAATGAAATGAAATACGTTGCAGCAAATTGCCATTTAACCCAAGCTATTAATGGGTGTGTTTTCATATAGAAGGCTCTTCATGTCCTATTTGCCATCTTCAACAACCTTTCCTTCAGTCTGTCAAACAGTGGTGGAGAAAGTACTCAACCCCGGTACTTTAGTCAACGTTTATACTCCTGTATAAACATATTATTGCTCAACCTACAGTATGAGTGAAATGTTCTTTTCAGTATTATAAAGTACATGCGAATGCTACAAAAATTACAAATGCATTGTCCATGTAATATCCATGCTTTGCTGTAGGCATATTGAAAATTTGAAATGTAATCTCAATCAAAGCAGTTCTACATACATACAATGCTCACAATTTGTTATAATCTTGTATATCTGTCTATTGTCACTATATTTGAAATGGGGCTTAAGTGGTTAATTCATTCATGGTACTTTTGCCCAGTGCATGGGCTCAAAGGTACAATATTTGTCTTTGAATAGTGAGTGAAAGTCATACATATCCAAAAATACAAATACTTTGTTACCACCACCACTGCTAGCAAAGTACATTTTACATTAAAACAGTATCTCATCTACGTATCCCCTTCTCACTGTAGCTAGAGTTTGCAGTCACGCACAGGAATGCTATTGGATCCCAACAATGTCCTGTGGTCAGCTCAAGCCATGAGCCATGTGTCTGTACAAACATAATCTTTAAAAACATATATACGTATATCAGTTGTACTTGTAATTGTTAACTTTAATTGCTCTGTGAACCACCAGTACTTCGCTGGCAGCTTCGGACATGCTGATATCTATTCTGGGAGACGTACGTGTTGTCACCTAGAGCTAAATTATTATGGGCTGTTCTTGTCAAAGTAAAGGGGGAGGTAAAGACGGTCATTAGAGCTGTCCTCAGCAGTAAAGAGACACTTCCACTCTGCCAGTTTTAACATGTCTCTCCATGTCATGGATAGGAGTGTATACTGCCCAGTCATTATTTTATTTTATTTATATCTATTTATTTAGATGATTGATTGAACGGGGAATTTAACATTTAACACATTCTTCTGTGTCATTACATTTTCTTGATCGTCTGCTATGGCCTTTATCCCTCTCACTGCTGCTCCACTCTCTCTTTCCTTTTCTCTTTCCTTTTCTCTCTTTCCATAATGTTCTCTTAACTTCTATCTCTCTCTCTTTCCATGGTTTTCTTTTCCTCTCTCTCTCTCTCTCTCTCTCTCTCTCTCTCCCCTCTGTCCATCTCTTTCACTCTTTCTCACTCTTGTCTCTCTCACCTAGACACATGCCAGGCAAGCACACATTAGAGGCCTCCAGTGTTTTTACATGGTCAATTACACCTAAGGCAGCAGCAAGCGGCTGGTGGGGGGGCCCATGTGTTTTTGAAGACCCTACCAAGTGCAACCGATGTAGGGAACCCCCCGCCACTTGACAAGCAGAGAGGTGTCAGCGTTCGGCTGTAATTGGGGTTGGTCAAGTGGGGACAGTGCAGGGCCAAGTAGCCAGCCACAAGTGTGTGTTATTGGCCAAAGTTGCCAGGTCGTAACCAGTCGCATGTTGCATGGGGGGGAGCTGCTCTTTGCCAGCTGTGTTGTGGGTGCAGGCAGCAGCAGGTGGAAAAGCACAAGAGTCTCACCCAATTAAACACCTCATTTGTCTCCATTAAAAGGGACGGGCATGTTGGTTTTGGCATCTGGAGAGGATGTTTTATAGGTCGGTGTTATTTTTTCATTCTCTTTAATACTTGGCTCCATAATGTGCCCTGTTGGCGTGATAACGTTTCAGATGGAATGTATAAGGACACTCATCTTTTATTTATTCATAAATTCGACGGACATACAAACTCTCATAGACAATGTCCTATAACCCCCGAAAAAGAACAAACGCATCATGCAATGAATCGGCAGACATCGTTCTTTGAATTCCCTCTCTTGTGAAGCCCTGGTCTGACTCGACTCCTCTGGCTCTGTGGCGTTTTCCACCGACTTAATTATTGGCCTCTGGTGCTGATCAGTGATCAGTGCTGCATGGTTAATGTTGGTGTGAAGCTCCATGCATAGTTATTTCTTGTCTTCTCTCCCTTCTCTCTCTCAGCTCTGTCTTAGCTCATCAACATGTGGCCTCCCGCCATGCGGTGGCAGCGCATTCTTATAAGCCCTCAGGCTTGATGTGGTCTGACACCCCAGTGCATTGTGGGTACTGGAGCGGCGCTCCTGAGGTTAAACACTCAGGGAACCATGGCAGGCCTTAATGCCACTGCAGCCACATAACTTTCTGTCTGTGTGTGTGTGTGTGTGTGTGCGTGCGCCTGCACGCGCGTGTCTGACTTAATGACTGAGTGAATAATTGCAAATAGCATAATTGCCTGCTACTGGCTGCTTTTTGAGCACATTCCTTTTTGCAACTTTCCACCCTACAGCCTCTACAATACATACTGTATATATCCCATTCTGACCGGGCACCCATTTTGGTGTTGGCATCATGTTGTGCTTTAGCTATTGAAAAATAGCAGATCTACAAGCTCATATCGCGCCACCGAGTGGCGCGATACGAGCTTGTAGGTCTGCTATTTTTGAAAAATCGAAGACACTTTTAGAATCTGATCTCAGGTCAGAATGGGTTAATAATGAAACTGTCAGGATGTAATAGACATTTTTAGAATCTGATCTCAGTTCCTTGGAGTGGTGCAACCACTCCAAGGAACAGCAATGTCCGTGTTCACCTATGTGACGTTAACCTACCTATATGTGACTATATGAGCACCAGTATGACTATGAGTACCAGTAGGTACCACCACTCAGTTCTCACAGGTGTGATTTTTTTTTTGTGTAGAAACAGCAACCCGGTTTGGCTCCTCCCCGTTATTAGCCCACTTCCTCCTGGGTGATTCTGGGTTTATTCCTACTGACAACATCTCTAGGGCCGTGGTGCTGACAGATTCTGCCTTGAGAGATTATTAGTCTTATATGACACTGAATGGTAAATGGTTAATTTATATAGTGCCCTTATCCAAGGAGCTTTACATAGGTTTATATAGTGCCCTTATCCAAGGAGCTTTACATAGGTTTATATAGTGGTAAATGGTAAATGGTGCATTTATATAGCGCATTTATCCAAGGCGCTTTACAGAGATTGTGCATTACATTCACCCATTCACACACACATTCATACACCGATGGCAGCAGAAACCATGCAAGGCACCAACTAGCACATCGGGAGCAATTAGGGGTTCAGTGTCTTGCTCAAGGACACTTCGACAGTAACTCTGGGGGAGCCCGGGTTCGAACTGGCAACCTTACGATTACCATCCAGGCACTCTACCCCTGAGCCACCGCCGCCCCTATCCAAGGAGCTTTACATAGGCTTTACATAGGTTTATATAGTGCCCTTATCCAAGGAGCTTTACATAGGTTTATATAGTGCCCTTATCCAAGGAGCTTTACATAGGTTTATATAGTGCCCTTATCCAAGGAGCTTTATATAGGTTTATATAGTGCCCTTATCCAAGGAGCTTTACATAGGTTTATATAGTGCCCTTATCCAAGGAGCTTTACATAGGTTTATATAGTGCCCTTATCCAAG
The DNA here is from genome assembly GCF_964188405.1 of Protomyctophum parallelum. Classification (NCBI taxonomy): domain Eukaryota; kingdom Metazoa; phylum Chordata; class Actinopteri; order Myctophiformes; family Myctophidae; genus Protomyctophum; species Protomyctophum parallelum. The sequence goes on from NC_139716.1 coordinate 37,964,191, forward strand.
GAGCTTTACATAGGTTTATATAGTGCCCTTATCCAAGGAGCTTTACATAGGTTTATATAGTGCCCTTATCCAAGGAGCTTTACATAGGTTTATATAGTGCCCTTATCCAAGGAGCTACGTATACATAGGTTTATATAGTGCCCTTATCCAAGGAGCTTTACATAGGTTTATATAGTGCCCTTATCCAAGGAGCTATACATAGGTTTATATAGTGCCCTTATCCAAGGAGCTTTACATAGGTTTATATAGTGCCCTTATCCAAGGAGCTTTACATAGGTTGTGCATTACATTCACACACCGATGGCGGGGGACACCATGCAAGGGATCGAACTGCAGGGAACCTCACGGAAAAAGGTAGTTGACGAACATTGTTCGTCTTGGTTTTAGTCGACGAAATCAACACTGCTCCCGTTTTTCCTCAAACTCTTCTCTCCTCACCTCCTGCAACAGGCCCTCCTCCCCCCTCCCCCTCCCTCCCCCGCCCTATCCTCTCAGCGTGTGCAGGCATGCACACATTTTACGGGCAGCAACCTACTGTACTGTGAGAGATTGATTTTTAATTGTTTACATTTGTGGTCGTATACGTATACACTCCCTGCAGATGTTTTGTTTTGTAGCCTCCCCCCAGCGCGCCACGCCATGCATGCACACACCACAATGCACGCTCACATAAACTCTCTCTGTCGCACACACGCACGCACGCACGCACGCACGCACGCACGCACGCACATACAATTAGAATAGGAGTTTGTTGATGGCAAAAAGATAGATCAGGAAATTTGGATGGCTTTGCAACAATCAGGATGATCAGAATCAGGAGGTGTGTGTGGGTGTGTGTGTGTGTGTGTGTGTGTGTGTGTGTGTGTGTGTGTGTGTGTGTGTGTGTGTGTGTGTGTGTGTGTGTGTGTGTGTGTGTGTGTGTGTGTGTGTGTGTGTGTGTGTGTGTGTGTGTGTGTGTGCGTGTGCGTGTGCGTGCATGTGTCTTTCTTTCCGCGTGGCTCTGTGCGTGTGTGCGTGCGTGCATGTGTCTTTCTTTCCGCGTGGCTCCGTGTCTGCGTGTGTGTGGGAGGTCATAGGGCCTTTGCCATAAATATGGTTTCAATCTGGTTGAATGTGAGGTTAATGAGAGACACTTTCCCTTAAGTCTTCAAAACAAGGAATACAGCAAGTTCCATTGACTCCCAGCTCCCCTAATGTCGAAAGTGAATCTCCTCCCAAAGAATCTTGGACACGGGGCTTAATATAATACCAGTACTCAAATGGTTTTTCGGTCGCGTTTCAGTGGCGTTCATGCAAAATACAGAATGAAGTTTAATTGATTTCTCACTTGAATACTATGCTCATAAGAAATATAATATTGTACCTTTTGTATCTTCTTGGCTACTTTAACTTGGCCCTCGATCCTGCCAGGAATCAATCTAATCTAATCTCTACAGTATAATGGAATTGCAGGTTTTGGAACGGTCATAAAACTATGGATTTATTTAATCTTGTGATTGTGTGGTCCCCCTTATCTACTTATCATTTTATTGGTGTATTTTACTATTTTTAACGGTGCATTAGAATGCTTATTAATGGATTGAGATGACTTGACTGGACTGGACTATGACGGACTAACCGTTTTATGCCTTCAAGTTGCCCCATAAGTGTATTTTTTTCTCCTTTGTCCTTTGTGTTCTCTCTGTTGATACTGTTATATGTTATGTTACTACTAAACAGAATTCCGTTGTATGTCTCATACAGTGACAATAAAGATCTTATCTTATCTATGTATTTGTTCGCACGTCAGAATTTATATTACTTGGTATCTCTTCTTCAGTAGCACTCTCAACTGCAGTTGTTTCTGTAGCCACTAATACTGCATACGAGACACAGCACGGAGTGCAATGGGCAGCCATAGCCAGGCTCCAACGTAAGCATTAGCATAGCATTAGCCTGAGTAATTACCTGCTGCTGAAGGATGCTTGCCACCCATGCAGAGCTGCTCCTCTGAGGTTAACCCATTCTGACCGGGCACCCATTTTGGTGTCAGCATCATGTTATGCTTTAGCTATTGAAAAATAGCAGATCTACAAGCTCATATCGCGCCACCGAGTGGCGCGATACGAGCTTGTAGGTCTGCTATTTTTGAAAAATAGAAGAACGACTGACATTTTTAGAATCTGATCTCAGGTCAGAATGGGTTCATCAGACCAGTCTGTGTCCAGTGGAAAACCTCGTATGAATCTGATCTCAGGTCAGAATGCGTTAACCAGTGGGCAAGCAAGGTGCAACCCAACCCGTCCAGTCTCTCACCAGTGTGGTCTCATAATGGCTCTGAGCAGTGGTTGTTTGAGGAGATGGTTGAGGAGTGTTGACTTGGTCGACATATACTATGGCGAAGAATGTTCGTCGACTACCTTTTTTCACTGGCAAAAACTAAATGGAAACTACATAAACTAACCTATACTGTAGATTACTAAAACTAAGACTAAATATATTGACAATTTCGTTGTCATTTTACACTTGGTTGCATGCTGAAAATCTGCCAGCTCGCAAAGCAAAGTTAATTTCAGCCATTGAGGCCATTTTCAGCAAGTGTAAAATCAGCCATTACGATGGCATCAAGGCCCGCCATTTTAATCGACTAAATCAAATCGGTTGACACACACACTGATGTAACACACGTGTTAACTCATAGATGTAACACACATCGGTGCACACAAACATGCACACAAACACGAACACACGCTATCTATACAGTACATTATTTGATTAATATAGCATATAAGCCCATATGAAGCTTTTCAGCAAGCTATTTGGATATGTTCCATCAATTGATGTACTGCATGAGCAGTCGTCATAGTTCCAAACATGATAATCTCCTAAAACTACTGTCCCGTAGTAGAACTTGCTGTGCATCTTCATGGCAGAGAGACACCGGAGGTCGGAGGGTGAACCCTACAGCCCTTTCCTATTATAGCGCCACCATTTGGCCAAAAGTTCCACTGGCAAAGAATATATGTCTCCAAATGCAACGGGGCCGATTGCCATAAATAGTGTAGAGCATTTCCTGTCTGTCATTACTCATTAGATTAGCATATAGTACTGTAGCTGCACTTCCAACAGGAATGTTTTCGTCTTTCAGGAAGACATCTGAACAAACACAACATAAAATATCACTCGTGCTTGTATTCCTGACTCACCGGCTCTGACTGTGAATGGACCAGGTGGCTGTTTGTAGACTGACTCACCGGCTCTGACTGTGAATCGACCAGGTGGCTGTTTGTAGACTCTGTAGCATTAGGAAATGTGGCTGCTCTTATCTTGTTTTGGTGGCAACAAATGTGTTTTCTGTTGAGGAATGTTCACATTTGCGCGTCAGTGTTCACTCTTACACGTCTACATCCGTATACGTCGTTGAATAATTGCTAACAAATTGATGCCATTGGCTTAACAGGTCATTCAAATTGTTTTCAACCCATGTGTATATACGATACGGGGAATGCCACACATTTCTACGTAGGTAAAGTTTAAAGTCGTTCTTGGCTGTGATGGAAAGGCAGTGCATTGGAACAAAAGTGGTTTGGTGTTAACCATAAGAAGGCAGTGAACTTTTTCTTGGTGAATAAACCGAAAGTGTACTTGGAACCGTGGTTTAACTGTCGGGAGAGTAAACACGTGCAAATTAGGCGTGCGTGAAAGACGGTGAGAAATAAAGTATGTGAATATTCTACAGGCTACAGCTGGGCAACAGACTCTTGCACACAAACACAAGTGTGCGCACGCACACATCACACACACACACACACACACACACACACACACACACACACACACGATGTTTACCGTCTTCAGAAATGCATCAAACCAATTTTCACTCTCAGGGAGACCTTGGAGAAAATGTGCTCTTGTTCACGGACCACAAAATTGAAAAATCACCCTGAAGCCCTTCCAAGCTGTAAAGTGAACCATCCCGGCAACACGAGAGGCACGTTCACATAAAAATGTCCATAAAACACTTACTTAACCTGCTGACTTCTGTTACATCGACGCACACACACACACACACACACACCATTAACACACCTCATAGAACGCCAAGTTCTGATTCATCATGTTTTTCATGAAATCCCGAATACACCTTTTACGTGTTATTTAGCTTCCTATTTATTGATAAATTATATTAATGACTTAAAGCGGATCGTTCGATCGGCAGCTAAAATATAAATGCTTCTAAAGTCTCCGTAAATAGACTTTTGTTGACATTAGCGTTATTTTGTTTTTCATTTGTTGACGAAATTGTCAATATATTTAGTCTTTTAGTCGTCATAGCTTAGTTTCCATTTAGTTTCCATTTAGTTTTCGTCAGTGAAAAACGGTAGTCGACGAACATTTTTCGTCATAGTACTTATTGGTCGACGAAATCAACAGTGTTCTGAAGAGAGAAGATGGTTCTAAGACAGGAGACTGGACCAGGAGTAGGCCTGGTTCTAAGACAGACTGGACCAAGGAGTAGGCCTGGTTCTAAGACAGGAGACTGGACCAGGAGTAGGCCTGGTTCTAAGACAGGAGACTGGACCAGGAGTAGGCCTGGTTCTAAGACAGACTGGACCAAGGAGTAGGCCTGGTTCTAAGACAGGAGACTGGACCAGGAGTAGGCCTGGTTCTAAGACAGGAGACTGGACCAAGGAGTAGGCCTGGTTCTAAGACAGAGTGGACCAAGGAGTAGGCCTGGTTCTAAGACAGAGTGGACCAAGGAGTAGGCCTGGTTCTAAGACAGAGTGGACCAGGAGTAGGCCTGGTTCTAAGACAGGAGACTGGACCAAGGAGTAGGCCTGGTTCTAAGACAGGAGACTGGACCATGAGTAGGCCTGGTTCTAAGACAGACTGGACCAGGAGTAGGCCTGGTTCTAAGACAGAGTGGACCAGGAGTAGGCCTGGTTCTAAGACAGGAGACTGGACCAAGGAGTAGGCCTGGTTCTAAGACAGACTGGACCAAGGAGTAGGCCTGGTTCTAAGACAGAGTGGACCAGGAGTAGGCCTGGTTCTAAGACAGAGTGGACCAAGGAGTAGGCCTGGTTCTAAGACAGAGTGGACCAAGGAGTAGGCCTGGTTCTAAGACAGAGTGGACCAGGAGTAGGCCTGGTTCTAAGACAGACTGGACCAAGGAGTAGGCCTGGTTCTAAGACAGAGTGGACCAGGAGTAGGCCTGGTTCTAAGACAGAGTGGACCAGGAGTAGGCCTGGTTCTAAGACAGGAGACTGGACCAAGGAGTAGGCCTGGTTCTAAGACAGACTGGACCAAGGAGTAGGCCTGGTTCTAAGACAGGAGACTGGACCATGAGTAGGCCTGGTTCTAAGACAGACTGGACCAAGGAGTAGGCCTGGTTCTAAGACAGGAGACTGGACCAGGAGTAGGCCTGGTTCTAAGACAGAGTGGACCAGGAGTAGGCCTGGTTCTAAGACAGAGTGGACCAGGAGTAGGCCTGGTTCTAAGACAGGAGACTGGACCAGGAGTAGGCCTGGTTCTAAGACAGGAGACTGGACCAGGAGTAGGCCTGGTTCTAAGACAGACTGGACCAAGGAGTAGGCCTGGTTCTAAGACAGAGTGGACCAAGGAGTAGGCCTGGTTCTAAGACAGGAGACTGGACCAGGAGTAGGCCTGGTTCTAAGACAGAGTGGACCAAGGAGTAGGCCTGGTTCTAAGACAGGAGACTGGACCAGGAGTAGGCCTGGTTCTAAGACAGAGTGGACCAGGAGTAGGCCTGGTTCTAAGACAGGAGACTGGACCAGGGAGTAGGCCTGGTTCTAAGACAGAGTGGACCAAGGAGTAGGCCTGGTTCTAAGACAGACTGGACCAAGGAGTAGGCCTGGTTCTAAGACAGGAGACTGGACCAGGGAGTAGGCCTGGTTCTAAGACAGAGTGGACCAAGGAGTAGGCCTGGTTCTAAGACAGACTGGACCAAGGAGTAGGCCTGGTTCTAAGACAGGAGACTGGACCAGGAGTAGGCCTGGTTCTAAGACAGGAGACTGGACCAGGAGTAGGCCTGGTTCTAAGACAGGAGAGTGGACCAGGAGTAGGCCTGGTTCTAAGACAGGAGACTGGACCAGGAGTAGGCCTGGTTCTAAGACAGGAGACTGGACCAGGAGTAGGCCTGGTTCTAAGACAGAGTGGACCAAGGAGTAGGCCTGGTTCTAAGACAGGAGACTGGACCAGGAGTAGGCCTGGTTCTAAGACAGGAGACTGGACCAGGAGTAGGCCTGGTTCTAAGACAGGAGACTGGACCAGGAGTAGGCCTGGTTCTAAGACAGAGTGGACCAGGAGTAGGCCTGGTTCTAAGACAGGAGAGTGGACCAGGAGTAGGCCTGGTTCTAAGACAGGAGAGTGGACCAGGAGTAGGCCTGGTTCTAAGACAGGAGACTGGACCAGGAGTAGGCCTGGTTCTAAGACAGGAGACTGGACCAGGAGTAGGCCTGGTTCTAAGACAGACTGGACCAAGGAGTAGGCCTGGTTCTAAGACAGGAGACTGGACCAGGAGTAGGCCTGGTTCTAAGACAGAGTGGACCAGGAGTAGGCCTGGTTCTAAGACAGGAGACTGGACAAGGAGTAGGCCTGGTTCTAAGACAGAGTGGACCAGGAGTAGGCCTGGTTCTAAGACAGGAGACTGGACAAGGAGTAGGCCTGGTTCTAAGACAGAGTGGACCAAGGAGTAGGCCTGGTTCTAAGACAGAGTGGACCAAGGAGTAGGCCTGGTTCTAAGACAGACTGGACCAAGGAGTAGGCCTGGTTCTAAGACAGAAGAGTGGACCAGGGAGTAGGCCTGCGACGATTGATTCATTTCTTAGTAATCCATATTCTTTTTATTAATCAGTGTGTTTATAAGTGTGTTTAACCCATTCTATGCGGGAACCCCTTTTGGTGTTTTAAGCATTATGTTATACTTTAGCTATTGAAAAATAGCAGATCTACAAGCTCGCAGCGCGGCACCGAGTACCGCCCTACAAGCTTGTAGGTCTGCTATTTATTTTTAATCGCGAAAATGTGGCGCAAATCTTTGAATATATATTCTTTCAGAGAGAACATTTTTAACTCAAACCCTTGCTTCTGGAAGGATCCCTGGAACAACATATTTTCAGATGGGGGTCGGCGGCCAATATTTGTGGGTCCTTGACGTGAAAAAGGTTGAGCACCACTGACATTATTTTATTACATTTCCGAATTAGCATTTAATTTTAGAATAGCTTCCATTTAGTGTTGCAGGCCTAAAGAAGACATTGAGTAGAGCCTCGGTGTGTCTCTGTTCCGGGACGAAGAGGACAGAACAGGAGAGCGAGCCCTTTACCCCTAAAAATATAATTTAAATATAAAATGACAATCTTTGGAATCTGCCATTAGAATCAACCCATTTAGACCTGAGGACGATTCTACACAAATGTCTTCTGAATCACTCGGTGCCGCGCTATGAGCTTGTAGCCTTGTAGATCTTTCAACAGCTAAAGCATAACATAATGCTTAAAACACCAAAAGGGTTCCTGCCCAAAATGGGTTTTAAGGTGCTATTTTCAGCTGAGAAAAGACCCTAGAAGAGTGTCTTCTCTTCCATGTCTCTGCCTCGTTCTGCCTCTCATTTGTTTCCGTGTGATGACAGTGATAGCCGAGTGTCAAAACAATACGTTCGACGCCAATGTCAAGTATGACGGGTGAAAAATAGAAGGGGCAAGATGTGTTGTTGTGACTATGTTAATGTTGCCTAATCAGTTCGGATTTCATCTCCCTTTGTTCTTATCACTGTCTCCATGAGCCAGTTCTGAGTGCGCTGACTCAGCAGTCTGCTCTAAATTGTGCTGAGAGAGACGCCAAACTTTTCTTTTTCTTTTTTCTCTCTCTCTTTTAACCACAAAAGTGGTTGGTGTTCCAATCGACGACTAAATAAATTATGATTTAGTGCTAACTACCCTAAAGTTTGTATACTTTGGGTTTGTTAACATGGTCACATTTCAAGAATTTGGCATGCCTTTTGAGAAAATAAACAGTAGTTTTGCAATCAAATAGCATTTCGACCCTATGCCAAAGATGCTAAATGTGGCCAAAGGAAATTCTGCGTGAGGGCGAAAAGGAATACCAGTGACCTCCTGGCTAATGTTGTGGTATGATTCCCAGCAGCGCAACAGTGGAGAAATGTGTGTGTTCACCGTGTGTTTGAGGAATACGTGCATGTCATACAATCAGGATCTGTCCACGTCAAAGAAAGAAAATAAGGAAGGTCTCAAATGCATGGAGATCGACGGCTCATCTCTCACACGCTCGTTCTGGACGACACAGCCATGTGGTTGCTTAGACACAACCGTTTCATGCATGCCCCCCCCCCCCCCCCCCCCCCCACACACACACACACACACACACACACACACACACACACACACACTGGTACACAGGACAAGAAGCCGAATGCGGTCTCGCCTTAATTCGCCTCGCCTCTGCGCTCCCGACGCACGAGTATTAGAAATCGCTCTGTTGGGTTGATTTTGAACACATCCCGCTGTCTGATTCGAACATGAGCACAGAAACCACTGACGCTCTGGGGAAAGCAACATGTTATTAGTTCAAATGATGCGTACCAGATGCATGCAGCGGACACTGTGTTTGGTGGAAGTTGATATGTTAAGCAAAGCATAAAGTATAGTCCATGACTATACGTGCAATAATGCCAAAGAGTTTTGAGAGGATTAGGCTGTGAGATGTTTTTTTTGTTTTTTTTGTGAACTGAAATTCACGGTGTCTGGGTTAAGGTGTATAAGTTTAATAATAATAATAATTATTATTATTATTATTATTTGTACTACATACGATTTATAGGTACTCAAAGCTGCTTTACAGGACAAAAGAATAAATACAACGTTGACTTTATTAGGAAAGAAATCGTTAAAAGGTAATAAAATAAACTAAAAGTAAGGTAAACAAAAAGAGCATTGAGATTTATGTAGGGAATGCAAGTCTAAAAAGGTGTTTTTTTTGTGTGGTTTTGAACGTGGTGAAGGTGGGGGCAGCATTCTGTCTTTATTGATAGTTTGAAAGTAATTTGACAGGAAATGGGGAGAGACATGGGGGGGGGGGGGGGAAGACACGCAGCAAAGGCCGTCGGGATCGGGAGTCGAACCCGCGGCACACCGTCAGGCTGGCTCAGCAGCCTACAGTAGGTGGCTCAGCAGCCTACAGTAGGTGGCTCAGCAGCCTACAGTAGGTGGCTCAGCAGCCTACAGTAGGTGCCCAGACGGTTGAGCTAACCGTCCTTTTAGGTCAATTGTAAAACACAAACCTTTGTATATTGTATGTACAAGAGATGTGATAAATGACAGACAAAAAAAAACGAATTATGGTTGCCAATTCATCACGCCTCCTGACATCATGGAGACCCTTAGATCTCCATATGTGGATCTGACCTCGTGACATTTGATATACAGTACTACATAGCCTGTATTTTGTAATGGCAAATCATTAGAAATGAACATCAGAGGAGGTGACATATTATCATAGCACTGCAGACGTGTCAAGAGTTGTAACAAAACCTTCAAAACAACAATGACTGATGAATGATTTTACAAAACGGTACCTATACAGTTCCAGGGAGTCCTCGGTTTGAGGGTCGGCATCTTGGCACTCGAACTTCTCAAAGGGGGGGATGTGTGCATCCTCCTCCCATGACCTTGTATGAGCTTCCATCCCGGATCAGCTTTCTCCCAGGCTTTTGGCACTGTGGGGCTGAAAACACAATGAAAGGTGACCCAGCAGAGTGTTGAAGACTCCAGATTTATGGGCCCGCAGCGCACAATCGCATAGGCCCCGCGATGAAAACATGGTCTGGATGTATCGGGCCTGGAGCCAGGGTGCTAGCTGACTAGAGACATTGGTCTGACTTGCACTGTCCCTGAAGGAATGCCTTGCTTTCTGCCTATAGTCTTGACATCTGTGAAGACAGACCGTCATTTGATTTATAGAATTAATCTGTGTGTGTGTGTGTGTGTGTGTAACTGCGTTTGCCAAGTGTTAATCTCTTACGGGGAAAACAATAAATCAATCAATAATATTCGGTGCTTGAGTCCCCCTGTGCGACGGAGCATAAAGAAGACTTCATATTACGCGCTGACCTGACCTGAATCAGAATTTTTAATCAAAAATCCAAATCAGATTTTTTGCATTCCTGTCTTTGTTCTGTGTAGTATCTATGATTCATAGCGTGGCACTCGGTGCCTTTAATCATTAATTGTTTGATCAATCGGTCAAAGTATTTCTGCCTCAACATGCGGTCATCCTACAGCAGACAACTAAAGAAATATGGTGGTTTGTTTTTGAAAACGGGAGACTCGGAGATGGCATCTGGCTACCGATCATAGACATAAAAGTAAATCAAGATATGTGTTATCCCAGAAATTAACGAAAATATTGCAATGCTGCTGACATCGTTACTGCTGTTTTGGCGCCTCTTGATTGCAGGTTTAGCCACAAAGCGATCCACAAACGCCATTTCTTTTCGCATCCGTTTAGCGCTCAAACAACCGCCATGCACAGAGTCGGAATGACATCACCGGGATAATGATAGGGGATGGGGGGGGGGGGGGGGGGAGTGTCTTTCACCGACATGCCACAGATGATGGAACGATGGAAGAGGAAGACGTGTCTGTGTGTGTGTGTGTGTGTGTGTGTGTGTGTGTGTGTGTGTGTGTGAGAGAGAGGGTTGAACCAGGGATGAAGTGGAGGTTTTAAGGCTTGGCGCTGCTTTGCCCTCAATTGCACGACAGCACACGGCAGTAAACAGTGGCAATTAGGGGGAGGCGAAGAGTGAAGGCCCCCTTGATGAGATCAGCCTGTGGCTCCTGTCTGGTACACACACACACACATGCACACATGCACACGCACGCACGCACGCACACACACACACACACACACACACACACACACACACACACACACACGCGCACACGCACACGCACACGCACACGCACACGCACACGCACACGCACATGCACACGCACACACACACACGTAGACAGAGAACACGAACGTTTAGAGACACTTATAGATAGTCAGACACACAGAAACGCACACGCATCCATCGTCGCTAACGCATCCTGACATACTACAAACACACGCAAGCACAGACACACACACACACACACACACACACACAAGCGCACACACGCACAAACACATGCGCACATCGCGTATACACATACATGGGGCTCACCAAGACCTAACATAACTCTTGAGAAGTTGTCTGTGTGTGTAAGTGTTTGATGATGATAGGAGGGAGGCTGTGTGTGTGTGTGTGTGTGTGTGTGTGTGTGTGTGTGTGTGTGTGTGTGTGTGTGTGTGTGTGTGTGTGTGTGTGCACGTGCGTGTGTGTGCACGTGCGTGTGTGTGCCTGCCTGTCTGCCAGTGATGATCTAAATTGTGTACAGTATGTGTGTGCGTGCCTAACTATTTGATGATGATAAGGAGGTTGTGTGTGTGCGTGCCAGTGATTTAAAATGCGTATGAGTGTATGCGTAATGGATATCTTTGCCTCATGGGAGTGAGAAGTTGTATTGCAGACTTGTTATTTCCAAACTGATGCAAGTGTATAAACCCTGCCACTCTTTAGATGTCTTCTTGGACCACCCTAGTCAAGTCTAGGAGCGTGTGTGTGTGTGTGCGTGCGTGTGCGCACAAATCTGTATGAGGGTCCAAGGGCAAAAGTGGAATGCTGCAAAGTGTGCGGGCGTATGTATGTGCGGGCAGGTTCAGAGTCTGTGTGTGTGTGTGTGTGTGTGTGTGTGTGTGTGTGTGTGTGTGTGTGTGTGTGTGTGTGTGTGTGTGTGTGTGTGTGTGTGTGTGTGTGTGTGTGTGTGTGTGTGTGTGTGTGTGTGTGTGTGTGTGTGTGCGCGCGCGCGTGTGTGTATACTGTACGACTCAAACGCAAAAGGAGAGATATAAACTGTTAAAACTGTCTTTAATCAGAATCAGAAGTGTCAATTATTTTACTGCGCACAAACAGTTTGTAGCGCGCTGAGTAGACAATATTTGTTCTCCGTGCTGGGAGAGTTTCAGTGGAAATGCTTCAACTTAGAAGTTGCAGCACTTCTTTGCCATATACAGTATACTGTACATGGTTCATACAAGGAATATTTTCTGGTATTGTTGCTGGGACTGTTGACGGAGAATAATAATGATACACATACATTATTAGACAATAACTGCAAATGAAATGCGAGCACTGGTTTATGTGATGTATTCCCATGCTTTTCTGTTCTTGCTTAATGTAAGTCGCTCTGGATTAAGAGCGTCTGCTAAATGCCTAAATTGTAAATTGACGCAAACGGCAGTATTTTTAACTAATATTAAAAGAAAATCACCAGCACTCATAGCATTATTAGTCGTATCTCCAAAATAAGTTTCCCTTGACAGTGTATCTATTATCATTAGCTATATTAGTCTGTTTTAACGGTGACGACATTTCTACTGCTGTTTTGAAATGTTGTTTAGGTCGGTCATTTTCAACCTTACTAATTTCAAGGATGTGCGTTATGTGTTAGTCTACTGTCCCACCAGTGGCGCGCACAGACATTTAGAGGGGCAGGTGCTCAAGTGAAAAAAGGGCACCTTGTGCAGCGCGTGGAACCATCCGGTTGCCTTAATAATGTGATATTTATAGATTTTGGGGCCTAAATAATATATTAGAAGCTTTTTATCAATAATTGTTCAATGTCACCATGGTCTGCACAGTGTACACCGTACAAAGAAGGGGAAAAAAAATCAAAAGGGCACATTTGTCCAGAGGGAAAAGGGCAGGAGAGAGCACCCTAGTGTCTAAGTGTCTAATAGTGTCTATCTGTGCACGCAATTATTTTCTGTAGAATTCTGATTTTCACTGTAACATCCTCTATTTGAACTCTAATTTACCTCTCTGAGAGTGTATTCATGTAAGAGTACATATTCCTAACTATACTGTAAATCTGGGGCTGGTCTACTAATTGTTCACCCCATAGTTGCAACAAAACATGGTGAAGCAGCATTTCACTACCATGCACCACAGAGCACAAACCTGGGACAACAATCCAGCTAACAGCTACAGTAGCAAACATATTTATTTAACCCATTCTGACCTGAGATCAGATTCATACGAGGTTTTCCACTGGACACACACTGGTCTGATGAACCCATTCTGACCTGAGATCAGATTCTAAAAATGTCAGTCGTTCTTCGATTTTTCAATAGCTAAAGCATAACATGATGCTGACACCAAAATGGGTGCCCGGTCAGAATGGGTTAACATTGTTACTCCCATGATGTCTAACAACAGCTAGGTCTTGCCTGGGCTTTAAATTAGCTGTGCTGTCACTTGTTCTAATTTACATTATTATGTATCTATTATATTCTTTATTTATTTTTAAAGTTTTATTCTGTAAAGCCCTTTGAATTGCATTTGTGTATGAAAGGTGCTGTATGAATAACATTGCCTTGCCTACATTATCTGGACCCCTTGCAGAACGGTTTGGGGGTGCCAGACCTTACGTTGAGAACCACTCGTTCTCCACCACCTCTTCTCTCCATCTCCAAGAGCTTTAAAATAATGTGTAGTTCAATGGCATAGACACAAGATGGCGATCTTTAGTTGTAAAGGCTGAAACTACTGTTTATATGTGTTTTTCTGCTCTTATAGGTAAAGGAGTGTCTTTGTCAAGTGCCTCACTTCACTGTTTGTTTTCTTAGTTTGAAACCATTGGGGATAAAAATTCTCTCCTGTTTCTTAAATGTTTCACAAGTCACGAGAAAGGAATTGGCTCAAGATGTACATCTAATTACAACTTCACCAAGACATAGCGTATCCCCAATAACTCATTGAAACCATTGGGGATAATTCCCTTTTTCTCTTGTTTCTTAAATGTTGGCCAAGTAAACGAGAAAAGAAATGGAACGAGATCGTCTCAACTGCAACTTTACCAAGAGATAGATTATCAGCAATAACACTGCATGCCCACCGTGAAACACTGATGATTTACATTATCGGCATTGAATGAACACTCTGCTGCAACTTCATTTCATCAGTATTCATTGCTCAGTCTGAGAGATATATTGTTTGTACCAGTGTTGTTTTTGGCAGCAGATTTTAGTTTTAGTCATAGACGAAGTCTCTTTAATAGTTTTCATTTAGTTTTAGTCACATTTTAGTCACCTGGAATGATTTAGTGTCTAGTTTTAGTCTACTAAATGTCATTTTAGTCGACTAAAATGTATTTTGGCGGGCCTTGATGCCATCGTAATGAGCGCAATAGATCACAACGCGACACGTTGTGAGCTTGTAGATCTGCTATTTTCAGCATGCAACCAAGTGTAAAATGACTTATACTGGATCTCTTGTCCACTAGTCCATTCCTAACATTTTAGTCTAGTTTTTATTTGTTTACAAAATCGATTTAGTTAGTTTTCATTTAGTTTTCATTTTGTTTTAGTCAGTGAAAAAAAGTAGTCATCAAAAAAAAAAATTGTCCTAGATTTAGCCGACGAAAACAACACTGGTGTACATGCACAAAGGGACACAACATACATAACATTGGTGTACAGTACAGGCTATGTACATTCCCAGACCTCACAGTGCGACTATGCCGGGTGGTCCAATGGGGCTCTGACAGCTTATGGGTACAAGGTTGTCATACTTTATAGAGCAGCCTGTGTCAGTCAACGGGGGTTCCTGGGATCGCATGGTGATGACTCACTGTCCTTAGCAGGGACAGGACAGCGGGGAGCCTCTGACACAGTCGTCTGCACATAACAAGACCTGGAGGTCCACTTCTCCCATCTGTCTGTATGCTTCCTTGAGTCTGTGCTGTAGCCGCGCGTGCACGCATGTGTCTGTGTCTTTGTGATCTAGTCCTACATTATATTTGTAATGCCTCTGTTTCTTGGATCAACTTGTATTCAATACTTATATGCAAGAAACGTCTTAAACCTCTGGAGAATTAGTTT